>NW_026057587.1:4563797-4641130 GCF_023721935.1 Panthera uncia | reverse complement strand
TGAGGCGCCGTGGCTCGTGGGGGTGCGGGGGTCCCAGGCCGGCCCCGCCCCGCCTCCTTCGCCCGAGGCCCCGCCCCTCCATGCCCCGCCCCGCCCTTTCAGGCTCCGCCTCTCGGGGAGGGAGCTGGGAGGCCCCGCCTCTTCCCACCCCTATGCCTGCACCTGGACTGGCGCGTCTTCACGTGGGAGGTGCCGGGTCCAGGGGGTCTCTGCGCCTTTCCAGGCTGGGTCTCATGCCGGAAAAGTGGGGCCTCTCCAGCCAAACCAGACACGTGGGCCGATGGGGCAAGCTCACCGTCACACCCGGGCTGGGGGCTGTGGTGGGGTGCGAAGCATGGGGCTTCTTAGTCCCCGCTCCCGATGGGGAGGGCATCATCAATGCCACTGCTGATATGGGGGCGGTGGTGGGGTGTTACTGGAGGAGTTCTCGCAGACCCTAGAAGTCCTGCCCACGTGTGTAGGGATGTGCGTGGAAGGGGAACGGACCGCCGCGGCCCAGAGAGCGAGTGTGTGAAGGCCCAGTGCACGTTTCCCAGCCTTCCACTACTCCGTCCCCCAGTCTAAGCCGTCTCTCCGTGTGCCCCCTGCCCCTCTCCCTGGGGGTCTCCTGCAGGCTCTCAGCTCCAGGTAGCCTCCAGTGCTCCCCGCCCAGGTGGAGCCCTGACTTCCTGTTGCGGTTCTAGGTCAGGCTGCTCAGACTTTACAGTAAGGCGGCTCTCCCAAGGCCAGAGGAACCCAGAATGTACCCGTAGAGACTGCCTCACTGATGCCACAGGGCTGCCTGGTTTGCATAGAGATAGCAGTTTGGGCCGCAGGGGTTGAGTGCTACAGCGGAGCAGGAACTGACGGGAAGGGGCGGCTGAAGAGTTGAAAGCTACATAGAACGGTGAGCTTCCTCTTTCCCCAACAAGAGACCGCCTGGGGTAAGGAGGGACACGCAGGTGGGGAGAGGCCGTCCGTTTTCTTCAATCGTAAGCTCATTAATTCATTCAGCACATATTTACCAAATGCACTACGTCCCGTCCAGGCACCAGCACCGTCTGTGATGCTGTGACGGAGGAGACAGATGGCCCTTTCAGAAGTGGGAGGGAACATGAGCACAGAGCCAAATAAGATAATATCTAATGATAACATGAAGAAAACCGAATAGGGATCTGTCATAGGAAGTGAGTGTTGGGTGGTCCCAGAATGCCTCCGAGTGAGGATCTGAGCTGAGACCTGCAAGATGGGAAGGAGCTGACTGGCCGTGCACGGAACTGGGGAACCATGTTTCCCTGCAGAGAGCACAGCCTCTGCAAAGGCACTGAGGCGGGGAAGCATTTGCTGGTGTGCGTGGAGAGTGAAGGAAACACAATGGATGAGCTCTGGCAGGTGCCCCTTTGCTTGATGAGGAAGCACTGCCCCGGGCAAGGCTGGAGGGATGTTCTGTCCTCCCGTTCAGGAGCTTGGGCTTTCAGTCTGTATGATCCCGACGTGGGGGGGAGGGGCAGGGAGGTGTGTGGTCTGGGGGCCCTGTTGGCCGGGCTGTCCCTGGGGGCAGTTGGGAAGGCAGCTCCACATACTCTGGGTGCAGGGTCAGGGCTCTCGGGCCCCTGAACTGCCAGCCTCCAATCCACCCCGGCCCCTCCCCTCCCCCCTCCTAACCTTTCTAGGGTGGGGGCAGGGCTCCCCTTCCCTTCTTCGCATTCCGGGTTTTGTTATGAAAACTCTGACTCCATCAGCATCATCCCTAGTGATTTGTCAGAACCTCATCAGGAAGACAGAAATGGAACCCGAACGTCTCTGTTTCTTCTTCCTTAGTTACCCCCGAAGACAGAAGACCAGAAAACGTGGGTGTGGGAGGGTGTCCCAGGATAGCGCTTCAGGATTTCATTTGGATACAGGCCTTTGGGTCCATGGCCTGTTCCAAGGGCTCCATACCTGCTCTGGAGGGTACGGAGACCCACCTACACCCAGCCTGGCGCTTTCTATGGGACCTCTCCCGTCTCCCCTTCCCCACCCTCCTAGAATGAGGCTGCGCTGGGCAGGGCAGGCCTAGAAGCAGACTGGGTGAATAATCTCACTCCTCTGGCCTGGAGTCCCTGCTCTGAACAGGGCGGGCGGTGATGACCCTGCTCCCTGCAGCGGGTTGTCTGCGGGTTCAGAGAGCTCCCCAGCTCTGAAGCTGTCAGCCACGTGGGCCTGGGAGACTCACCAGCATACATCTCAGGGCCCCGGAGTTCCGGGGTCATCCGGTCTTGAGAATCTGCAGTGGGCAGGTTTGGGGAAACACAGGTTTCCGCACCACCGCAGCACCTGGCACATAGTAGGGCTTGCACATGAGTGCCGCCCCTTGTTCATGTGAAGCCACCAGCGTCCTCACTCACCCCCTGCCCCCACCTCCCCCAGGCCATCCCCACCAGGGCCGGGCTCTTGATGACCGTGATAGCCTGCATCTTTCTGCCCTAGTTCTGGGCATCTCACTGGCTCCCTCCCAGGCCCCTGGGGCTTGGCTTCTGCCCTACTGCCAGCCCAGGTCCCTGCTGTCCCTTCGTCGCATCCCTGAGGACCGTCCTTCCCAGTGCAATAAGGGCAGAGGGGTCCTCCCCTCCCCACAGGCAGGAACGCTGTCTCCACCGCCACCACCCCTCCACCCCTCCACCCCCTCTGCCCTAGGAGCGCTGGCCCAGCACTGCGGCCCCGAAGCCCAGCCCTCACCTGGTCACTGCACGTGGCACTGCGCCCTCCCCAGCAGAGCTCCAGGAGACATTGCCGACAAGTAGCTCCTTCCAGGACAGCCCGGCCGCGTCAGCCCCATCAATCTTCGCGGTTGGGTTTTGCTTCAGAGTCATTGCTCCTCTGTAAGGCTGGGAGCAAAGTTAATTGACATGAAATTGTATTCAAAATTCAATTTGCTCTCACAGATCCGATTCAGGCCCTATAAATCACCAGAGCCAGCTGCTCCTTTGGGGTTCAGACATGCTTTTTGCTTGCAGGGTGACAGCTGGAAAACGTGTTCTGGCTAACAGGCTGGCCCCTGGTGCCTCATCTGTGAACCAGAGGTTTGGTCCACCCTGCAGAGCCTTCCCGGTATGCGTCCCACCTCCTTCAGGTCATGGCACGTCAGTGTATTTGAGACCATTTCTGTGGCTGCAGTCCCGGTTGGGGGGGGGGGGGTTAGCTCATTGAGATGCCCCTCGTCCCCTAGCCATTCCCGTCTGTCCCCTAGCCGTCCCCTAGCCAAGGGTGGGCAGATATGACAGCTCCTGTGAGAAAAGCTTAGAACACACACTGCTCAGAAAGCCCTAGGACTTGAAAACATCATGTTTTTCTTGCTCCCAGGGCTGTAGGTTGACCTGAGGGGCTCTGCTCCAGGCCGTGGGTCAGGTTCAGACCCCCAAGGGTCTCTCTCCTCTCTCTCTCTGTCTCTCTCTCTCTCTCTCTGGGACCCAGGTGGCAAGAGATGAGCTACGTGGGGCATTCTCTTTGCCAAACCCGCAGGGCCAAGCAAACCACACAGACACCCTGAAAGCCTCTTCTCTAAGCCTGGCATCTTGTCTGTTCATATACGATGCCAAGCAAGTCAGGTGGCCGAGACCGTCCCACATGGTCGGTCGGAAGCCCGTGCCTGCCACTGAGGGGGGGGCGGGGGGGGGCTGGTAGTGCAGAGTCACGTGGCAGGGAATGGGTGTGGCTCTGTGACGGAGGAAGTAAACATTTGGGGACTATTTTCCCATTTGCGACAGCCTGTTCCTGGAATCCCAATCTGTCTTGAGCCCTGTGTTCAAGAGACTGAACTTTGGGGTGCACCCATACCAAATGCGCCCCTTCCCCTAATTCCTGCTCCTCAGGACCTGCTCTGTGGTCAGTTTCTGAGGCTGCTCCTGCCCTGGGGGCTCCCCACATCCTGCCCCTCCCCCCCATCCACACCCTCCGTCACCGTCACCGGTCCTGACACCGCATTCCCTCCCGGAGGCCAGTGGCTGGCTTCCTGCTGAGCAGGGAGCCCCGCATGAGAAACCACCGGCATGTCCTGGCAGGCAGAAGTGAAAGCGGGGCGATTCACCCCAGAGGGCGGGCAAGGCACGCAGGTTTGCCCCTGTCGCACACAGAGCTGGGATCCACGGTGCCCTGCCCCCAAGCTGGCCAGGGCAGCTCCAGGCCTGCAGCCAGAGGGCTCCCGTCCACCTCCTGCCACCTCTTGGTCCCCGTGAGGCGAGGGCTCCGCGGGGTAGTTGTCATGTGGGTGGAGGCGGCTTGGGTTTGTCTGGAGTATTTTCACAGCGGCTGCCGGCCACCCTGGAGACAGGCCCACACCCAGCCTCCTGTCCCCACCGCCTGGTCCCTCTGTCATAGCAGGCCAGGAACCCAGTCCCACAGACGGTGCCCCCGAGGCCTCTCCAGCACGAGTGCCCTCTCCTGCTCTCCTCTGTGAGCGCGTCTGTTCCAGAAGAGCAGCCTCGGGCCCGACTCGTTGCCAGCGCACAGCGGGGGCCGTAAGCAAAGTGTGCTTTGAGCGGTCATCGCGGCTCTCTGGCCGTCCTCGGACGGTGCTCTCCAGCCGGCCTTGCCCCGGGCCGGGAGAGGGAGGTTCCTGCGAGGAAGCAGTGTCTGCAGGGTGTTTGCAGGGCAGGGAGGTCCCGGCCTGCGTGGTCTGAGTGGTGCTGACAGCAGGCTGGGCCTGTGAGAGGCAGGAGAGGGACAGACGCCCTGGACTCTCCGGGCTCTGACCGTGGAAGTCGACAGAAAGCCCAAACCCGAACTGGCTGAGTCCACAGTGGCGCTTCAGAGTCTACCTGGGCCATAAGTAGGACCGGCTCAAGAGACTGGCTTTGCCTGGGGAGGTGAGGGCTGCTGTGGCATCGGCCTGCCAAGTTCAAGGTCAATGGTCACAGTTTTTTCAGACCCTTCAGAGGGAGCCCGGCCTGGCTGACACCTTGATCTAGGACCTCCGTCTCCAGAATGATGACAGAGCAGGTGTCTCTCGTTCTAAGCCAGCCAGTCTGTGGCCACGGGAGATGACCGCAGGCCTGTACCTGCCTGGCGCCCCCACCTGGGCCTGGCCACGCCTTGCCTTGGTCCGTGGCAGGGATAGAAGCAGCTGTGTGCCCACTCTGAGCCCAGACTTGAGAGACCCTGTGTTTCTGCCTGTTGTCCTGTGCCTCTGCCACGGCCTTGAGGAGGGTGTGACCAGGCTGGCCCGCTGGTCCCAGACACCAGGGACTAATGCTGTGGTCACGGTGCCCAGGCCTCATCCTGGAGTGAGTCCAGTTGACATGAATGGGCACAGCCCACATTCAGAAATATGAACCATTGGGGTGCCTGGGTGGCTCAGTCGGTTGGGCGGCCAACTTCGGCTCAGGTCATGATCTCGCGGTCCATGAGTTCGAGCCCCGCGTCGGGCTCTGTGCTGACAGCTCAGAGCCTGGAGCCTGTTTCAGATTCTGTGTCTCCTTCTCTCTGACCCTCCCCTGTTCATGCTCCTCTGTCTCTCTCTGTCTCAAAAAAATAAATAAACATTAAAAAAAATTAAAAAAAAAAAAAGAAATATGAACCATAGACATGGGTTGTCCAAAGCTGCCAGGATCCTGGGGTGCTTGTTAATCAGCACTTTTGTGGGCTTGCTGACAGGTGCAGGTGGGGGTGAGGCATGGAGGGGCCAGGCAGCCATGTGGGGAAAGACCTTGCGTAGCTCCTCCAAGGTGGCCGGGTGCCTTTGGGCATAGACTGTGCTGAGCCCACCTCTCGGGGACTGAAACGTTTCTGCTCTGCCAGCCTAGGCCATAGGGACAAGCAAGCCATGGGTGACTTTCAGAACATCTATGTTGTGCCGGGGAGGGAGTGGCGATCTCAAGAGAGGCAGACCTGGCCCCCCAGGGCCCGCGATTGGCCGAGGCAAGTACTACTTAGCAGATCATTGCACTCCAAGTTACCGATTCCTTTCATCTTTCAGTTTCCGCAGGGCAGAGGTGACAAAGCCACCTTTGACTTTGTGGAAGTGAGCGAGGAAGCACAAACCCCTCTTCCAGGGAGTGTGACCGCGAGGGAGAACATGACCTGGACGGTAGCTGGGCGGGACTGTGGGGCCGTGTGGCCGTGTGACGATAATGACGCTGATGATACTGACGGCTATCAGTTGCTGGGAACTTATTATTACCAGATATGATTCCAAACACTTCCTTATGTTAACTCTTTTAACCTTTACGAGACTTTTAGTTGGTAGGTCGTGGTGTTAACTGATTCTTAATAGCAATTCTTCATAGTCTCCTACCAGAAAAGTGTTGCATGTTACCCATGCAACAAGCAAGAAACAGAACATTGCTCCCGGCACTGGCTTTGCTTTTCTTACTTGCTGCTTTACGGATACAGCATGGCTGCTGCAGCACCAGTCATCATGTCCGTACTCCAAAGGCCTACGCAGAGAGGAAAGCAAACTGGGTGTCAGTCCCAGGAGTTCTCATGGATCAGAACGTAGTCTCGTGGACATTAATTGTTGTAAAGGGGGCTGGGAAAATGAAAATCCGGCAAGGGGCGGGGTGGGGGAGGACTTTACTATGTCTGCCTTAAACCAAGTGTGATTCGTCATAAGGCCGAAGGAAGACAGCCATCTTTCCTGTGGTCAAGGGGTTTCTGCCTCTTAGGGAACACACGGGGCTATGTGAGCAGGGGAGCAGGGTGTGTATGGCTGTTTGGGGACAGGGCGCACTGCCCCATCATGCTGATTTGGTAACAGCACCCTCATTTTCCTCTGGCGTCACTCTCTCCTATACCCATTTGGTGAAATTAGGGGGGTGTTAATTCCATCTCTGGCTCCAGGTGTAAGCTCATCACTCAGTTTTGCCAATGGAAAAATCCCATTTCCTTGTCCCCAGCGATGGGTCCAGGCACGGGTGGCCATCCTCGGAAGGGACGATCACTCTTTCCGTCAGGGTTTGGAGGCAGGTGGGTGTCAGCTGGGGCTTCTGGCTGCCACGTGGCCATCACAAGGGGAGGAGTGCCTACTCCGGAATGGATCCCACACGGAGCACAGCTGAGCGAGGAGACGGAGGGAATTACGTCCTGAAGACGCTTTTAACTTCTGGATCCCGCTGTGCCTGAGGCCAGAACTTCCCACGGACTTTACAGACACACGATTCAATACGTTCCCTTTTTGTTCAGGCCAGTTTAGGTTGAGTTTTCCGCCACAAGCACAGCAGGGTGCTGTCTGAGATGACCCTGTTACCCGTCAGAAGCCCCTGCAAGCCACAGGGCCCGGTGGGGGGTGGAGCCCGGGTTTTCTAGTTCCTGTGCCTTGAGGCGTGATGCTCCTCCCCAGGCCCCTGACTGCCCTCAGGCAGGGCTGCTGCTCTGGCGGGCAGTGGCCCCAGGGAGTGGGCACCTGCAGCTGTCAGGCACCAGGCTGGCTTTTGTTTCTTTGTTTATCCGGCAAATGCTTCCTGAGCTCTGTGGGGCTTCTGAGGTCCGGCAGGACAGCATTTGTATCCGCCAGCTCTTTTTTTCCCAGACGCCCAGCCTCGGCGTGGGTGAGGGACGTGGGTGTGAGGGCACCTCGGGCCGCCGGGCGTCAGTGCTCCTTGCTAGCTGTTTCCTGCTTCGCGGCTCACCTAATGCAGCTGCGAGGGGCCGGGCTGCGCCGTGGCCACCTGCTCTGGTTGCCTGGGTAACAGTGTACCCCTCGCCTGGCGGGGGCGGGGGGGTGGGGAGGCGATGGGGCTCTGCTCCACGCGGTGATTCAGGGGTCCGGGCACGTGGAGCGTCTGCCACGGCCCCGGCTGTGAAAGGGAGCCCAGAGGGAGCCCCCCGATGTGCGATGCCTGGTCCCCGAGGTGACACGTGACAGAGCAGCCACCGGAGCCCCCCAGATACAAGAGGAAGCCGGGCACTGGGGGGCCAGCGGCTACCTCTGCAGCAGCGGGTAACGGTGCTGGTGTGTGGACGGCCCCGATGCACACCGGCTGCTGCTCCTGTCTTTGTAAATTGCCAGACTCACACTCGGAGGCTGTTTTCTGGGCCCTCGGAGATCAGGCAAGGTCTGAGTTTCAGGGTGGTTCAGGTCAGCGTTCCCCCGGAGCACCCCCTCTGCGCTGGGCCCTCCGGGGGAGACACCAGACACCGTCCCTGCCTGCGACACGGAGTCTCCGTTTCAAAGCTTCCGAACCTGATCTCATTTCTGCTGCAGGCTCGCCTGTTTGGTAGGAGGGGGTCGCTCGCCAAGGTGCTTGAACACCCGCGGGCAGATGGGACCCTCCTCTGCCGCAGTCCCCACCCCTCCCTCTTCCCTTCCACCCGTGTGCCTGGCCTGCCTGTCTCCCGTCCGTCTGCACAGGCGTCTGTGGTGCCGGATCCCTTACCTGCCTGGTCAGTTTACTCTCCAGGCCTCGTTTCAGGTATTTCCAGAGAGTTCCCCAAACCACGACTTAGCCTGCTCCGAGATGACCTTTAGAGATTCAGGCTGAGGATCGTCACTCCGGATACAGGCTGGAGCCTAAGTGCTCGGCATGCCCGGAGCTGTGCAGAGCACCACCAGCGTGGGCGCAGTGCTGGCCCCGCTCAGGAGCCTGGCCACCGTGTGACCACCCGGTGCCAGCCCCCCCAGTTTACCTCACTCTTCAGACCTTGCCTGGCTCAGCTTTCCCAGTCTTACCTGCCCTCTGTAGAGGCTCGTGGCAATTGCATAGGGCCCTTCCTGTTGGGAAGGACATAAACCCAACTCAACCAGCTCAGGTAACAGGGAGAGACTTGATTCATGTGGCCATAGAGCGTAAACCCAGCCTGACCCAGGGGTTCAAATGGTGCCAGCAGGACCCCGCCCGCCTCCATCCGTCCTACTGTCCTCCGTGTCGGCCCTGTTCTTAGCCAGGCTCACACCTGGGGTGGCAACACGGCCCTCACCCGAAGCTCCAGGATCACACTCTCTCAGGGTAGTGACTCCAGCAAGACAGTCCTGCTAAAACCCCAGGGTTCACTCTGACTGGACTGACTTGGGCTACGTGCCCATCCTTGATCAAACACTGATAGGGAGATGATGACGGTAACAGTGAGAGTTAGCAGTTTTTAGTGTTTATCAAGGGCAAAGGAACCATCTTTCTATCTAGGCGTTTGTCACAACAGCCCAATTACATCAATTTTTTTAATCCTCGTTTTCTAAATGAAGAAACTGGAGCGAATGAGTTCGAATAACTTGATTCCTCCTGCACACGGGCCTCCAGCCCAGATGTCAGGTAAGAGTGCTGTACCGCCCGGGGGGAGTCAGAGGAGCACGTTGGAAACGGGAGAGCTAGGGCGAGCCCTTGCTGGGGGATCCGTATGTTGGCTGCAGGCTCACCTACTCTAGAGTATCACTTCTCTTGATGTCACGCGATGTGGAGACCGGGGGACTTGGCTCACATAAGGCAGTTGGGGGCGGTGGTAGAATTTTCCTCCAACAGGGCAAACTGGATACGGAGCAGCCCCTTCCCCGTCCCTTGAGCGCCCCCTCCGGATGCCCGCACCAGAGGAGGAAGTGCTGAGGTGTGGGAGAGCCCCTAGCCAGGCTCCCAGACCGTCTCCCACCTGAGACTCCCACAGGCTGGGCCCAGGCAGAAGCCAGCCCGGGAAACTCCACGGCAGGGTCAGGACGAGGCGAGGACTGAATTCCGGGGCAGACAGCTGGGCCAGGATGGAGCGTGAGGGTGGTCACCACGAAGAACTTCCCGGCGGGTTACGTACGGAGACGGCGCCGTTCTCGCCCCGGCGGGGCCGGAGGCTCAGACTTCTGCTGAACAGGTAGGTGTTCAGCCCTCCTTGCTCATCTGTGCGTCCTGACACTTTTCTAAGGCGGAGAGAGGCTGGCGTCACAAGGAAGGACTTTCGAGGTCCTGACAGCCCGGAAGTGGAGAACGCTCAGAGTAGGGGCGTTGCGGCATCAGTCCCCATGGCAAAGGAGACCAAGGCCCCCGGGGGGGGACTTATTCAGAGTCTCACAGGGCGGCGGGGGGGGGGGGGGGGCGTGGATCCAGGATACAGCTCACCTGCACGGATCTTTTTGGAGCCAAAGGGCATTCGTAAGGACTCGGCGAAAAACCCAAGCCCATCAGATGTGAGTGAAAACGGAACGATGTTAGTTAGCACAGGCAAATGGGAATGTCAGGGAGGCTGGCTTCAGGTATGGCTTAATCCAGAGGTCAGCCCGGGCCAACATGTCTGGATCTCCCTGGCTCTGTGCTCAGCTGTTCCTTCCTGATCGTTTGCACCGACCCGGGGGCATTGCTGGCTTGACTAAGGTTACCTGCCCGTACCTGGGCCATCCAGGTCATGAATGGGGGAGACACAGGCCCCCACTGACTTACCAGACCTGGCTTTGGCCATGGTGAGGGTAGGGCCCCTGAGACTGTACTTACGGGGGGTGGGGGTGCTCCTCAAAGCAGGCTGAGGGGCCTTTAGCAAATGCGGGAGGGAGGCAGCGGGCAGAAAGAGCCCCTGTCCCCCACAAAGAGGCTACCGTGCCCCCAACAAACACAGGGACGGAGCCCCGTCTGCCCCTCCCAGGGGAGGCTCCTGGCCGGAGCGGGTTCCCTGCCGCACGCACGTCCTGGGGGCTGGGCCAGCAGCCCGGCCCGGCCGCAGGGGCGTCAGGCTGCCAGACAGCCCCCGCGCCCCGAGCTTTTCCACGGCAACGGCTGCACCAGCCGACCACCGGGTTCAGCAGTCACTTCATGAGCCTCTCGGAGGAGGCCACACCCCACGCCCCGGAGAGGACAGGGGGCGCCAGGCTGGGGGCGCGTCCACGGTGACTCCACGGAGGGCCGGGCAGGGCTGGGACAGGCTGAAGCTCGTTCCTCGCGGACACCTAGGTTCTCCCGGGCGGCCGAGCACGGCTGAGGTCAGGCCTGACGTTTTGCGGGTGGATGACCTCGAGCACTAGCGGTCTGGGTGTTGGGCTCCTCATCTGTAGAACACAAAGAATCACGCCCATGCCCGAGGGTGAGGGACACGGCCAGGTGTGGCGATGGAAACGTCGTCGGGCTCCTCCACTGGGCGCCTTGAGGACAGGCAGGAAGATGCGGGCGCCCAGAGACGACTGAAGTCAGGGACTCGGGTCTAAGAGAGGAGGCGTGTTGGGGAGAAGCAAACCAGAGTCCTCCCTTCTTCCTAATTGATCCAACAGATCTCGGTCTCCTCGGGACGGAGCCGGGAGCACCGACCCGGGTGAGTGCAGCTGTGGGTGCGTGAGCGACACCAGGTCACGGGCCGGGGGCAGGGAGGGACTCCTGACGGTTGTCGAAGGTGTGGCACTGCCGGTGGGACCCCTACAGGTTACCGGCAGTGGGCCCGGATTCGTTGTAAAGGCACGTGGCAAACTCTAGGCTGACCACCAGAAATGTTTTCCAAGAGATGTTGTTGATACGCTTGAAAGGGATACGGGTGTGTTTGGGGTGCCGGGGGCCACCCTGGGGCCGGCACACGAGGGACAGGGCCTTGGACGCTGGAGCAGAGACACGGGAGCAGGGAGGGAAGGCCGGGGGGAGGGGGCTGCGGCCGGTCCAGGGAACAAGCACCTTCTGTCTCTGTCCTGCCAGCACTGCCACCAGGGCAGGGGCCCCCGACTCAGCTCGTCAGCTCTGGGGCCGAGCAGGACGGTGAGGCTGGAGGCTGGGGCGTCCAGACGGAAGTTCCAGGACAAGTACAGGCGAGTGGCCTGCGCCTGTCCTGAGCCCTCGGGGAGGCTGGACTCTGCAGCCTGTGGGCCTCAGGGAGGCTGGACCTGTCCTTGGAGGCTGTTCTCTGCGGGTCTGGGTCTAGCCCCTGGGGTGTTCAGTTACCGCCCTTGTAACCGCCTTGGACAGATTGTCTGCCCCCCCCCCCCCCCCCACCAGCAGCGTTGTGCTCTGTCTCCCACCCCTACCCCCGGGGGGAACGATGGTGTGCTCTGTCCCGTCACCCCCCACTCCGACCCCGCCCTGGGAACAGTGGTGAGCAAACAGCCAGCCCCGAAAATTTAATAAAATTTACGAACCGATGTTACTCACCTGAAAACTCCGATCGCTCTCCATCCACGACGGCCTTGGGCCAACAGACGGCAGGCCCGCTGCCCTGGGCCCCTCCGGGGGCTGTGGGCGGTGCTGGGGCGACTCCTGGCACCAGTGGCTACGGCAGTCGGGCCCAAGGGCCTGCGCCGATTCCCGGTCCCAGGTGCCCCTCGGAGGCTGTCAGAGGGTGAATCCAGGGAGCACCTGCCTGCTGCTCCAGCAAGAGCGGTTTTGGAATGGCCCTGGGGGCCCCGGGGGGTTGTGTACCCTCACAGTTCACATGGGTGGCCTGGGCTGCTTAAGGGCTCCACAGGCTGTGTCCTTCCAGGCGCTCTGGGGTGGGGGGGGCGCTGTGGCCAGAGAGGGACATCGGTCGGCTCGCGGAGGGGCTTGTAGAGCAAGTGCCGTGCGGCTCCATGCAGGGTGGCCGCTGGGGGATGGGCGCATGGTGGGATCAGGCTGGACCGTAGGGGGCAGAGCTCTGAAGTGCAGGGCACGGTGTTGGGAGCTGAGGGAATGGACCGTGCGAGGTGAGGCGAGTAGAGAGCATGAGTGGATGGTATGTGGGGGGGAGGGTATGGCAGACGTGGAAGGTATGGGTGGACAGCCCAGCGCCCCGTGTGATCTGAGTCAAGGTCAGACCCACGTGTGATGGGGCCCTCAGCCCCTCAGAGGCCCCCTGCCACGTGCTCGGGATCCAGACGAAGCAGAAGCAGGGTGTCCCTGCGGCCTGGGGGGGACCCAATGTCTGCACAGACCTGACGGAGCGTGACATCTGGCTCACACCCGTGACAAAAGCTTTTCTGCGGGGGGGGAGGGGGCTGGGCACGGGCAGAGCGCGTTCAGCCCAGCTCCAGCCTTGCTCTCTGTTGCTGAGACCTGACGGCTTTCCTAGAATCTGGAAGGCCCCCCCAGTTTCTCTCCTACGCTCACATCCAACCAGGCCACTCACTGATCGGTCTGTGCTCCGGGCCAGGGTGGGGACCGGGGACTCACATGGCGAGCACACGGTGTGGGGCCTCCTGATGCCCCAGGGCTGTGCTGCATGCTCACTGGTTGCCCAGACGTGGCTGGAGCCCCTGCCGAAGGCCCGCGTTCTGGGCCCGGGACGCAGCTGCACCAGCTGGCCTGCTGGGTGCCACGTCAGGTGCCACGGAGAGAAATAAGGCGGGAGGGGTAGGGGGCGAGCGTGCAGGGAAGGGCCCGCTGGGAGGCACCTCGCCTGGAGCAGGTGAGGCGGTGAGCTGGGGCGCCTCGTGTCTGCTGCTCTGCGCCGGGACCGTGGTTACCCCGGCGGTCCTAGAACTCAGCCTGCACTGAGGCACAGACTTGCCCAGGCCTCCCACGCGCAGACGGCCGGCCGGCCGGGGGCTGCTGAGTCTCCAGCGTGGAGGGAACCAACTCCTATAAACAAGCAAAGGCAAGAGGCCCGGGGGGAAGCCGGTGCCCGGCCAGAGGAGAGGCGTGGTCGGAGACCCGTCCTTGACCTGCTGCGCGCATCGGCACCCCCCTCCAGGCGAGGCGCTGGCCTTTGCCGCCGAGCTGGCTGTGGACCAGAGGACAGACGTGCGGGAAGGCCTTAAGGGTTTCCTATTGGCCTAAGCCACCCGGAAGGACTGGCCAGTTCTCAAGCCGGGGCGCCGGGGGAGAGGCGGGTTTGGGGTGCTACGTTTGTGTCCTGGGGCCACAGTAACAAAGCGCCACCAGCCGCGTGGCTTCAAACAAGAGACATGTCGTGTCTCAGTTCTGGAGGCCAGACGTCCGAGATCAATGTGTCCTCAGGGCCGGGCTCCCTCCGGAGAGCCCCGGGGAGGGCCCTTCTTGCCCTGTCCAACTTCTGTCGTATCCCCGGGTCTCTGACCTGCGCCCAGCTCAGCTTCCTCTTCCATGCAGCCCTGTGGCCCCCCACCCCCACCTCCCGAGGGATCACAGGCTCTGGAGTGTGTCTGTGGTGTGGCCGTCCCCAGGTTTGAATAGGAGGGTGAAGGCCACCTCCGCCCCCACATGGACTTTGTTCAGGAGGAAATGTCTAACGCCACGTGGTCACTGGAGTAACAATGACAGCCTCTGCGGCTCGTGCACTCTGGGCGCCTTATCCAGTTACCTCCCTGGGGCGCGAGACCACCGAGGAGGCGTCACCGCGCCGGGCTTCCCGTGAAAGCGGGCGGTCCGGTCGGAGCCCGGATCACTCAGCTGAAGTCATGCTGCTGAGGTTCAGCGGCCCGTGCTCCCCCTTCCAGGCCATTCTGCACGAAGACAGAACAGCAGCCAGAGCGGCACTTGGCAGAGGCCGCGGGCTCTGAGGGCGGGGGCAGGAGGCCAGCCGCCCTGGGTCGCATCGACTGTGGCTTCCAGCCACACCAGCTGTGGCGTGAGGAGAGGGCAGCGGCACTTGCTCTGCCCGCGACGGGGCTTGTCTACACGGCCGTGAGGAGGCCTGGGCACCACAGCCGCCTGAGGCCAGGTCACCTGCTCATCCCTGCATCCGCTCATGAGCGAGGGTGACGGTGCGTGTGCTGTGGGTCAGGCCCCGTTCTGGGCGCTGGTAACCAGCAGAGGCCAAGACGTGAGGGGCCCTGCCCGGCGTGGGGCTTTCACAGGCGGCCTCTGGAGCGACTGTCTCCAAGAATGTCCAACCGGACACATCAGAGGGAGACACAGGGCCCCCTGCTGAGGGTTCGCAAGGCCAGGGACACTGCAGCCTCTGTGGGAGACGCGATGGGGCCAGGCGGGGCTGGGGTGCGGGCCCCCAGGAGCTCTTTCACCTGGGCACCCGGGGGCTGGGAGCGAGAGAGGAAGGCGAGGCTGAGGGCAGACGGGAGGGGCTGGGGAGCACAGGCTGCAGGGGACAGTCTGGTGGCCTGGATTCTGCCCGCTGGTGGGGCCCCGGCCGGCCGGGCAAGAACTTAGCTGCCCTCACGCTGCAGACTTTCAACATCCGTTCCGGTTCCACTGAACGGCGGGGGGGCGGGAGAGTTTTATTTTTTCCCAACACTTCGTCATGAAAGCTTTCAAACACAGAAGCTGAAGGAACGTCTGGGGCAGATCGGCGTGACCGCCACCCACCCCCCCTCCCTCCGGGCAGCCGGGACAGGCGGCCCAGACAAGTGTCCACAGCCCCGGGGGCGAAGAGCCCAGGAGTTTCCCCTCCTTGTTCCGGGGCCGGAAGCCGGGATCCTGGGGTCACCGGCCCCCGCCCCCCCCCCCCCCGGCCGCTGGCGTCCTCGTCCCCATGGCTGTGGCCCACCTCTGCCTTGACGTCAG
This sequence comes from Panthera uncia, assembly GCF_023721935.1. Lineage (NCBI taxonomy): Eukaryota > Metazoa > Chordata > Mammalia > Carnivora > Felidae > Panthera > Panthera uncia. The sequence goes on along the minus strand of NW_026057587.1, from coordinate 4,625,879 downwards.
GTGCCCTCCGCCTCTGTGTCCCTGGATTTGGGGCCCACCCTAATCTGGGCTCATAACATAATTGCATCACAAAGACCCTTTTTCCAGATGAAGTCCATGCGCCCCATGGACACCTCTTTTGGGGCCACCAAACGGTCAGCAAGGGCTGGGCCCGGGGGGCGGGGCCCTTACCCACGAGTAATGACTCACTAAACACCGAGCCTGCCGGGGGTGCTGGTGCATGCCGGGCTTTAGGTGCACGCTGGCCACCGCTGCAAATCAAGACGTGGGTCTTAGGAAGTGCGGGGGGTAGGCTGAGGGCTGCGGATGTCGAGGCGACCCGGTGCTCGCCTTGCTCCTCGGCACCGCTCATTTCCGAGCACACACATACGCGGACGATGAAGGTAATTAAACGAGATGAAAATTTAACTTAAAGCCTGACCTACAAACAAGAGAGGCCTGGTGTCCCCCGAAAGTCAGTCCTGGGGGGCGGCTGGGGGCAGGTGCAGGAGGCGCTGAGGAGGCGGTTCCCTGTGGCGGGGCTCCCCGGGTTTGCTGTGTGGGGCGCTGGGCCCCAGAAGGGCTGGGATTGAGGGCTGGCTCTGCCTTTGCCTCCCCGATTCCTTCTCGTCCCAGCCGCTACCTCTGACCAGGGGGTGCCAGGCGGCTCCCCAGCTCTCTGAACAGACACGGCCTTGTATGTCCCCGAACGGTGAGGGCGAACCTTGGGCCCGGGCTGTCCACGTGCCCCCCACCCCCACCCCAGCAGAGCCAGCAGGGCTCTTGGCTGGGGAGACAAGGCTGGGGACACGGAAAAAACCAAGGGAGGTTCCCGTGTCCACGAGGGCACAGGGCACGGAGCCCACGGACCACTGGGACACGGGCCTCAGGCGACGTTCTCACCTGAAATGATGCTCCAGGGCACAGAGAGAGGGAGCAGTCACCGTCCCTGCTGCCTACCTAATCTGCACGGACTTGTGGCTCAGAGCGGCACGTCTGGGGTCAGACGTCCGAGGCCCACGCGTGGGCCGGGCCGGTCCCTCTGGAGGCTCTGGGGGGAGCGCACCCCCCGCCCCGTGTGCTTTCTGGATGCTGCCCTCATCCTCGGCTCTGCGTCACCCCAGCCTCTGCTGCGGCCTCGACCCCTTCCGGGCCTCACCCTCCCACCTCTGACGGTAAGGGCCCTTTGGGTGACTGGGCCCCTTCCCCGGTCATCCAGGACAGTCTCCCACTGAGGAACCTTAGTTTAACAATCTCTTCAAAGGCCCTTTGCCTGACAATCTGACGTATTCACATTATAAGCACACAGAGCAGGACCTGGTGTCCCTGAGACTCTTCTGCCCACCACACCTGAGTGACACAGAGCCTCACCGGATATTGAAACACGTGCATTTTAGGGGTGCCTGGGTGGCTCGGTCGGTTGAGCGTCCGACTTTGGCTCAGGCCATGATCTCGCGGTCCGTGGGTTCGAGCCCCGCGTCGGGCTCTGGGCCGACGGCTCGGAGCCTGGAGCCTGCTTCCGATCCTGTGTCTCCCTCTCTCTCTGCCCCTCCCCTGCTCATGCTCTGTCTTTCTCTGTCTCAAAAGTAAATAAAACCATTTAAAAAAAAAAGAAAAAAGACCACGTGCATTTTAGCAGTATGTTTGGCAGACTTTCGACGTGTTCTGGGGTGAGCTGCAGCCGCTGAGGCCGGCGGGAGGGAGGCGTGGCCCCGCCCTGTGCCAATCATGAAGGCGGTGGGGGGGGGGTCCCCCAGAGAGAGACCCAAGGGCCGTGCCAACAACGTCGTGTCCCACCTTGAGGACAGGTGGCGCCGTGCTGCGCGTGGCCTCGGATGAGTTACGGACCGCTCTGTGTCCCCGATTCCTCACCAGGAACAGTCTGCCTCGGAAGGGGAGCGAGGGCTGAGGCAGGGTGACACCGGCACGGGGCAGGTGCACCTCCAGACACGCCGACAGAGCTCCCCCACCCGTGTGCTCTCCTCCCGTCCGCGTGCAGTGGAACCTGGCGGGCTCGTGCCCTGGCCGGAGCGGCCCCGAGACGTCTCCTCTCCTAGGACATCCACGCTCAGGGCCAGCCACCCTGCTGAGAGGAAGCCCCGGCAGCCCACGTGGGGAGAGGCCACGGGGGTGGGGGAGGAACCAAGCCCTCGGCCCCCGGCCACTCACCGCGGACGTGCACCCTCAGCCTGGCCAAGCTCCTCTGGTGACCGAGTCCCGGGCAGAGACGTGCGGGTTCACGAGCGAAAGAAATGAGTGTGGCGGACTGAGCCGCCGAGTTTCGGGGTGGCTGGTCTAGCGGCGGCAGAAAAGCGACGCACCACGACGCACCGAGCACGGTGTGAGCACGAGGTCAGTGCTCGCAAACGTTGGCCGCTCTGGTCGGGAGGCCCGGGGTCACTACCGTCCCAGGGGTCCCGTGACACCACGCGACGCTTCCTGGAGGCGGGAGCAAGCGCCACCGGCCGCCAGCGTCCTGGGGGTCCTGGACTGGGCGAAGGCGTGCAGAGGCGCCTCCGACACGTGGAACCGGGGGGGTTCCAGGGACGTTGTCTTCCTGGCGCCTCGTGTCCGACTTCCTTGGGGCGCAGTGTCTCCCTTCTGCGACGGTCCACTCTCCCGGGCCCCCCGCCCCCCAGGGCCCTCGGATGGAGGGGAGAAGGGCTTCCTGTGGCCCCCGCCTCTGCAGCAGAGCCCCGCACGGCCCTGGGCCTGTGGACGGCGTGGACACCGGCCGGCACGTCAGATCGGTGCAGGGGTCTCTCCGGGGGTGACCGTGCCGCCAGGGACACTTTGGTTTTCACATCAGGCGTCTTTCTCCCCCTCTGGGCTCCTCTGCCTCCCCGAGAGGCCTCTCGAGAAGACAGTGGGCCCACCTGCTCATCCGGGATAATCCTATTTTAAGGTCAGCTGATTATCGGCTTTAATTCCATCTGCAGCCTTAATCCCCCTGCCGTGTAACCTAATATATTCATAAATTCTGGGATCAGTGTGGCAGCCAGGCCTCGGCTTAACTTGATCACGTCAGCAGAGACTTCTTCCAAATAAGGTTGCATTCAGGTGCTGGGGGTGAGGGCTTGGGCACATTGTTTTGGGGGCTGTCCGCCCCCCGACGAGAGCTTAGGTGAGCGTGTGACACGCCGTGAGCTCTGTGCGCTGGGTGGCGCGGCGTGGCACGCGCAGGGGCCTGGGGCCAGCCTCCTCACCCTCCGAGAGCCACCTCACCTGTCTCTGGTGTCTCTGCACGGACCTGGAAGGAAGCCTCCCAGCATGACAGCTGTAAGCCTGACCTGGCTGCCAGCTCACAGCCGTCGAGGGGCCCCTCCTGCCCCCGCCGTCTCTTGCTCTCCAGCCCGCTGACCCGATGGCTTCTGCGGCAGCCGCCTCTGGGCTCCCCAAGGACAGGAGGGTTGTTGAGGCCCCTGAGATCTGGGCCAGGAGCTCGTGTGGCATCCCTCCCCACGTCCTAACGGTCAAGGCCGGACACAAGGCGGGCCCTGATCTGGGCTGGGGCACGTGGACCCCAGCTGACGGGGAGACGGCAAAGTTGCACCGGGAGGGGCCTGAGCGCAGGGGACAGCGGGGCCTGACGGGCCTCGCCTCGCCCCACACCCAGCAGGGCATGCGTGTGGGCCCTTGCTCTGAACTTCAGGAAGCTGTGCTCCTGGCTAACCTCATAGCCCACCCCGTCTGCTGGGTGTGCACCTGCACACGCGTGCTCACGCACTCACACACAGACCCAGGATTTTCCTTATAAAGCTGTAACCCTAAGACTTCAAACACCCATGTTTATTCCAAATACAGGGCTCTCCTGCCCAGGCCATCTGCCTGCATGCTGGTGTGATGCTCAGGGCAGCAAGTCTTCAGCAACCCTCCTGGTGCCCCCTTCATGCCTGGCCCCTGGGGATCCCTGGTCTCTGCATGGGGCCCCTGGGCATCCCTGGTCTTCTCAGGGGGCCCCTGGACACCCCTGGTCTCCGCCGGGGGCCCCTGGGCATCCCGGGTCTCTGCCGGGGCCCCCTGGACACCCCTGGTCTCCGCCGGGGGCCCCTGGGCATCCCGGGTCTCTGCCGGGGGCCCCTGGACACCCCTGGTCTCCGTCGGAGGCCCCTGGACATCCCGGGTCTCCGCCGGGGCCCCCTGGACACCCCTGGTCTCCGCCGGGGGGGCCCTGGGCATCCCGGGTCTCTGCCGGGGCCCCTGGGCACCCCTGGTCTCTTCCCCGTGGCCTTGGAGCAGAGAGAAAGCAGAGCCCTACACCAGTCAGCAGCTCTCCTGTCTGAGCAGCCCCAGGCCCCTGGAGACCCCTGCCCCACCTGCTCCCCGAGGCAGCGCTGCCCAGACCCCTGTCTCCCACCACCGGCCTCTGCTGTCACGAAGGGGCCAGGGTCTCCGGCTTCCCCGGGGACCCTGCCGGGACGCTGGCCGCCCATCTGCAGCCAGCGCTCTCCTGGCCCCACGGACACCTGTATCTGTGGGGAGGAGCCCTGGGTAGCCTCAGCCCTCTCCCACTGTCTCTGTGAAGCTGGGCTTTCCAGACCTGCTTCCGCCTCGGGCTCCTCACCCCTGTCCCTCAGAGAAGGGCAAATGCCTTCAGGGGCAGGCAGGGGTGAGGAGGGGGCTCCCGGGCAGTGGGAAGGAAGCAGAGATCGGAGGTGGGTCGTGGGTCCCGTGCGGATCTGCGGGCCCGGCCAAGCGGGGGGGTCCAAGGAGCAGGCAGCTCTGGGGACCCCTTCACACCACACACCGTCTCCCAGAAGAAAAGCCGCAGTCCTCAGGAACGTCTCTGGAGGCCCGCCCCCGGGCCCCAGGCCCCCACGCTGTGGGCCGGACGTCTCCTTAACCCTTCCCACGCAGGCCAAGGATGGGGGCCCCTGACCACCGGGGCTGGGCGCCCGCTCGCCCTCACCGGGGCCGCTGCCGGCAGGCTGGGGGCAGGGCCAGGCCGGGTGGGGCGCCCCCCGCCTGGCCGTCCGGGGCCCGTGGCGAACCTGCCCCGGGTCTCCCTGGCTTCACCAAATCCCCCTTTGGGGGAGTAACAGGGCCTGCTCGGCTCAGCCCCACTCACTGCAGATGAACGCACTTCCTGAGTCAGCGCGGGGATTCCGGGACTCAGTTCCCTGCCCGACCTCTTGCTGCTGGCTGGTGAGAGGCCGGTCGGTCGGGAACCTGGCTGCTGGGGCCAGCCCTCCCTGGAGCCCCCAGCCCTCCACACGGGACCCCGAGACGTCGGTGGGGCACACAGCTGGCCCTGCCGTGCCAGGATCTGGGCCCACAAGAGATGAGCAAGACGGGGCCTCGTGGCCCAGGGGAGCCAAGCTGTGTGTCGTGTGGTGGCTGGTGCCTCCTTAGGGGCCTGAGGAGAGCCAGGAGGACTGGCCTGCGAGGCTTCAGGGGTGAGCAGGGGAGGTGACCCGGGAAGGATTCCTGGGGGAGGGGCCGTGTTAGGACTGGGGGCTGAGGAGCAGCCCGAGGCCAGGGGCCGGAAGCGGGTCTTCGCAGATGCCCGTTAAGATGAGGTCGTATGGGATCAGGGTGGGCCCTGAATCCAGGCACCGGGGTCTTTGTAAGGGGAGGAGGGACACAACACTGCGAGAAGAGGGCCCTCTGGAGTCCCCAGACGGTTAACGAGCCCACAGGTGAAAACTTAAGTGAGTCAGGGCGCCTTCCGTGGAGACAACAAGCGGGTGTCCGTGCCGTGGAAGAGTGTGCCGTGTAGCTCTCGTGGAGGGAGTGGCTGGGGGTGACCCCTCAGAGGCGGCGCTGGGGACCCCGAGCCCGGGCCTCGGTCCCTCCCTCCATGCTCCGTACCTGCTCCCCGAGGGCCGCAGTAGCTGGGGGGCTGCAGCCCTGGAAACCTTTTCCAGGGACCCGAGGGTCTCGGGGAGGGGATGGAGGGACCGGTGGCCGTGGACATCTTGTCTGGGGACCCCCGGGCCTGACCTCCAAAGCCGTCCATCTGTCCTCCGTGTGCCTTGGGCTGCCCAGGTGGCCCTGCCCGGCCTCCGCCTGTCCCTGGGGGCCAGCGTGCTCAGTGGCCGAGCGCCCCGTGGATGATCCCACCCTGCTCCCTGCCTTCACTGATGTCACAGGGTCACCTGGTGGGGGAGGGGCGGGTGTGCAGCGGCCCCTGGGCTCCCCCTGCCACGTTCGTTCCCCTCCCACTACCCTGGCCCGTGGCTTTCTCAGTCCCTCCCATTTAAGAGCATGTTCAGGCTGTGTGCTGTAGAAAATCAATGAAATCCTGGAGAAACCCCCAGAGACCACACACTGGGAAATGCTCTCTATTCAGACACTTGGAGACCAGGGAGCGGATGTGGTCCTGGGGCCAGGAGGGGTAGGGGCAGGCCCCAGAGCCTCCCGGGGAGGGGTGGCCATGGCCCTGCAGGCTGGCCCCAGGGCGAGGTCAGGATGCCTCCCTGCCCCGGCTGCCCACCCCCCAGGTTCACCCTCCTCCCCTCTGGCCCCAGGGCGAGGTCAGGATGCCCCCACCCCTGCCCCTCCCAGTCTCACTCTCCTCCCCACTGGCCTCTGGGGGGTGGGGGGGACACAGGCCTTGGGGGCTGGGCTCCCAGGGGCAATGAGGCCTGGCCCAGCTCCTGGGGGCCTCCCCCCGGGGTGGTCTGATTACCCCTGCACTGCAGGCCTTCGGTACCCTCCCTGCCAGGAGGTGTCCACGCAGTGGGGTGGGGGCTCAGAACCTCTGACATCAGCCCATTCAGGTGGCCTGCTTTGAAAACCCAGCCTTCCTGGTGGCTAGTTGTCCCTCCTGAGGGGTACTGGTGCTGCTCCAAGCTGGGTAGACGCAGGTCGTGTGTACTTTGGGCGTCTTGCCCGGTGTTTGATCGATGCGTGCTCAGCAGCGGACGCCGCGAGGGAGCCTCGTGGCCTCTGACGCCAGGCTCCGCTGCTCCCACACAGGCCGGTCTGCCTTCCTGGCCACCCCTGTCCTCTGGGGCCAGCAGCGTGTGGTGGATGCCAGGGTGCCGGAACATCGCCAGGGCAGATGGGGCACCCCACGTCCAGCGGGGCCCCTGAGCAGCTGGGCCAGCGGGTTCAGGCGTCTCCAGGAGGAGATCAGTCCCTCTGGGGCTCTGGCGGAACGTACTTGTCCTGGGGGGTTTAGGACAAGAGGAGCGTTTATTGGCTGTTTCTAGGGCCTGTGGCTCTGGGTGGTGGGTGGGCCGGCTGCATGGGCACCTGCAGGGAGACCCAGTCTGTGCCCTTCTGTGCACTGTGGCTGTGAGACAGGAGTGTGATGGCTGGGGACTCGGTGAGCGTTCGAGGACCCTGTGTGGGAGCCACCGCTGGGATCCCACGTCAGTCTGGAGCCTCTGGGGTTCAGAGGGACCTGGTACCACAGGCAGAGGGCACCCTGTCTGGGGATGGGCAGGGGATGGGGGGCACTGAGCATGTTGGTGGGCACGCAGGGGGGGGGGACTGGCAGGGCACGGGGGGGCATTGAGGGTGTTGGTGGGCATTCAGGGGGCACGGTTCAGTGACAGGACTCACCACCCCCTGCTGTGCCTCTCAGTGTGCAGGGCCATCCTGACAGCCACCCAGCAGGCTCCAGGGTCCGCTGGGGACAACAGCGCAGCAGCTTTGACCGGGGGCCTCATGGGCTGGGGGGCCATATCTTGCTGTCTTCTCCTGACCCGCCTCCCTCCCTAGGAGCAGCTGTCTACGGCCTCAGATCCTGACCCACCAGACACGGGCCAGCCCCTGGGACAGCCCGAAGTCCCGTGCGTGGCTCACACGTCAGTGCCCGGCCCGGTATGGGTCAGTGGCCAAGGGGTGCCCGGACGACAAGACTGAGCCGGGATGCCAGCCAGGACTTCTGCAGACCCCCGGTGATGGGGTGCGGGCTTGTCACCTGCTGAGCCCTCCACCTCTCCAGCTCCTCACACGCCCCCCACAAAGCCCACAAACGGCCCTCTGCAGACAGGACAGCAGCACAGAGCCTGGGGGATCCCCGGCCACGGAGGCGGCCGATTTCGCACCCGAGACAGACAGCGAAGTGAACGCATATTTCACACGAGTCAGAAATGGAGTGGTCCCGGTGACCCCCCCAACTTTGCAGGTGACAGGGAAGGAATTATGCTGTCTCCTCCGCATGTGCACCAGGATCAGGTCAGTGGAGGCGCCGAGGTCGCGGGTATGGGGTCTGCGCTTGCCCTGTTCGGACCCCAGGAGGGCCTGGGGAGGGTCTGGGCTCTGAGGACGCCCTACCCCCACCGTTTCTCCACCGTCAGCGCGGGCAGCAGCAGCCTGTCCCGCAGACCCTTACGGGCCAGGAGACGGGACCTCCCTGGTAGAATGGGCAGGAGCAGGGCAGCCCCTGTGTCCCCAACAATGATTAGTGTCACGAGGCGCGGCCAGACGGGGCCTGGAGCAGCCTCCCCGAGCTGGGCTCGCGCTGGCCTGGGCACGTCCCACGGGGCACAGCTCCCAGGTCCCCACTCCCCCGTGTGCAGGGGCAGCCCCCATTGGCCCTATTTCAGGGTCGACGGTGGTGACCCTCCGGCATCCTCTGGGTCCCTCAACACCTGTTTCAAGCACCCGCCTGGATCACGGGTCCCGCTACCACGAATGACCCTCGCCTCCTGTCCCCAGGCTGCACCCCATCGGCCTGGCCTCGGGGCTCCTACTCGGGCTTGCCGCCGCTCCTGTGTCCTGACACCCTGCGTCTGCTTTGCTGAAAATCGGCGACTCTGGTTAAATCCAGGTCTCTTTCTGTTCTTGGCCTCTTTCGGCTGAGTCACTGCAGGGAAACAGGAGCGATGTGCCAACTGGTCTCGCTTTAGGCTCACGGCCGCAGAGCTCCAGGCAGCTCTCTGGGCTGCGGGCTGTGTTGGAGGCCGGCTCTCCTCTCCCCTGAACACCCCCCCCTCCCCGCCCCTGCCGACTCGAGACCTCGCTTCCTGTTTCACAAGAGCAGAAGCTGCTGAAAGAGGGCTTTCCCAGCCCTGCAGCCAACGGCCTTGTGACTTGTGCCCGTGAACCCCAGCCCCTTGGGGGGGATGGGCTGGCAGCAGCTCCGGGAGGCCCTGGCCCACCCACACCCCCTCCAGCTGCCGCGCATTTCCAGGTCGAGGTGCACCTGTGGTCTCCTGCCGCGGCCTCTCAGGGCACAGCCTCCCCTCGCTCACTCCCCTGCAACCACGGGGTCTTTGCACTGCTGTTCCTTGGCTCCATCCTTGATCCAAACCCCGTCTCCGAAGCCACGGCCCGAGAGCCCTGCACCGGCACCAGCCTGTCCCGAAGGGGACCTCGCCGTACTTGAATGCTCCCTGGCCGAAGTCGTGACCATTGCAGTGATGTTGTCCCGGGGTTTGTTTTGTGACGAGGTCGATGGGACAAGGGAGTGTGGGCCCAGCCTCCCCGGCACAGGCTCTCCACCACCATCTCCCCTGCCAGACCCTGGCTGGCCACCCCAACGGGGGCCTGGGCGAGGGCGGAGGGGTCAGGGCGAGGGTCAGGGTCAGGACTGGGGGCTCCCCCTGCAGGGCAGGGTGTCAGCAGGAGGTTCTGACTTAGTGCCGGATCCGGGAACCACACGTGGCCCGTTGCGGAGATTTAATTCCTTAAGGGTCGCCCACCCGTTCTGGGTGGTGGTGTGGGTCTGTGGGGAGATGCCTAATCCGACTCCCCCTATTCCTGCCCCAGCCATCAGACTCTCGGGGCACCTGGCGATTGTCCGGTCCCAGGGCTGGCCCACGTTGAAGGGGCTGGGCTCTGGGCGCCCGGGAGGGGCCACGCGGGTCCCACAGAAACCCCCAGGCCTGGGGCTCTCCCTCTCGTCAGCTGGGCACCGGGGGCCTCGCTGTCCTGAGGGTGGAGTGACCGTCCCTGATTCCGCTGCTGCGGAGGGAAAAGCCAGGCCTGTGTGTGAACCTCGCCTGCTGGTTTTCTGTGTCTGATGACGTGACTCCTGGGCCTCGCTGTCCTCAGGGTGGAGGGACCGTCCTCCTGGACTAGCCGATTCCCAGGGGCAGCAGACGGCCTGCCCGAGGGGCTCCCTTGGCGTGCAAACCACCCGGCCCAGGACAGCCTCCGGCCCAGCCTCCTCCACCCTGGCCTCCTGGCCCCGAATGCCCCCCGTGGCCTGGCTGCCCCACCTCTGGGCCCCCGAGGAACGCGCTCTTCTCAACGGCAGCCGGGCCCTGACCTGCCGGCCCGGCCCAACCTCACATTTCCTATCAAATCTCGCTGTTTGGCAACAGCCCCCAGAGAGCAGCCTGACAATAGGCTCCAAGCTTTGGGGGACCCGTTCCTCCTGTGACTTTCCCTGGACGGGTGTGTGCTTTCCCTGTGGCAGGTCGAGGCACCCTCGGGGACCAGCCGCACGACGCGAAGCACGCGGTTTCGGCGACGCTGGCTGTGAATCACAGGCTCTGTCGCGTGCATTTGAAACTGGCGTCACAGGGGGTAACGGAACAGCACAGTTCGTGCTTATAATTTCGATTTTTTATTTAGTTAGAACGGCATCAAATACCGAGTGGAAAACCCTCTGTGAGCAGAAAGGGACGGAGGGAGGAAGGCTGTGGAAGGAAAAAAACCCCTCTCATTTGGTGCCTGTAACGGCACCGTTTCCACGTTTTGAGTTTTGCACCGGGCCCCACAGATTACACGGCCAGTCCACGGCACTGCGTTCGGTGCCCAGTGGGCGTTGCCGTGGTGATGGTGCGGCTTCCGTGTGGGCGCTGGGTGCTGTTGCCAACGGCACGGCGTGGGCGGTGCTGAGCAGAGCCGGCGTCTGAGAGGTTTTCAGGGAAAGGACTCGGGAGCACCTCTCGCCTCTGGCCCGTGTGCGTCTGGGCTCACGGCTGTCTTCGGGGGCCGTGGCGAGGTCCCTCTCGCTTCCTGCCGCTGTATCTCCCAGGCTACCAGCAGGAAACAGGCTTCACATAAAGGAATGTCATACACGAAAATTTGCAGACGTGCGGGCAAGGCTGAGGGACCCCCAGAGACAGGCAAGAGCCGGGAGCCTCACCTCTCCTGAAGCGACAGGCAAGGAGCACTCTTTCCTCCAGCCCCCTGTGGGCTGGGGACCCGGGAGGGGACGCCCACCAAGACTGGGCGGTCAGCACAGGAGCCAGTGGGCAGGGGGGCCGGGAGATGCGGCCGTAAAGCGTTTCCCGAACAGCAAGGTGGCCTAAGGTGGAGAAGGGCTTGGGCAGTAGGGTGGGTCCCATGTTGACCAGCCACACGCCAGCCCATCCAGGAAGGACCCATCCCAGCATCTCTCCACAGCCTGCAGCTTTGGGGGCAAAACCTGGAACACGTCTGGGGAAGATACCCTCAGAAAGTGCTCTCCGAATACCCCAAGCACAGCACTGGATCCTATCTGCCTTTGGGGGAGTTGGGCTCACGGCTTGGGAGGAGGGCAGACAGAGGTGCCCCATGACCTCAGGTCAGCTTCCGGGAGTCCCCTGCCCGATGCCTTGCCAGCTTGGAGCTGGGCCCCCACCCTCAGACCTCAGGAAGCCACACCCCCCCCCTCCCGGCTGGGGTCTCTCGTGCCACCAGGCTGAGGACTGTTAATCACTCCGTTAATGACTCAGCCCTCAGGGTTCCCCCGGCTCTGCCAGCCCCTCCTCAAGCCAGGACCGCAGCTCAGCAGTGTAACACGAAAAATGTGGCAAATCACTATTGTTCACGATGGTTAACCCATCCCGGCAGTGACGGCGCAGGTTATCAAGTTACTCCGAAGGGCAGCACATAGTGGGGAGTGTTTGCTGGTGAACAGGGCTGCTGTCACCGCCATCCGGGGGCTGGGGCAGGACGCAGGGATCTGGAGGCTGCGGACAGGACAAGGGAGCCCTCTGGAAGATGCTGTAACCCGCACGTGCTCTGGAGGGTTCTCTATTTCCTCTCCTTCTCTCCTCCAGCCAGAGCTTCCCCAGAGAGGCAGATGCCTCTGGAGGCGGGGAGGCCAGGGAAGCCGGGGGGGGGGGGGGGGGGCGCCCTGTGCGGGGGGGCTTGTGGGTTCTGGCAGGCCCTGGGGGCAGCACAGATCAGCCACCCCTCCCCCACCCCGGGAGAAGCCTCCGCCCTGGACTCTGGGAGCCCGCAGGACGGGACCTGCCCCGACCCCGGACCTCGGAAGACCCGCCCCAGGCAGGCCTTCCTCTTGTGCACACGAGCGTGCCCATGTGTGGGTAATGTGCCCGAGCGCACGGCTGCACACACGCGGGGCCCGGCCCCCGGCTGCCGCGGGGCTCTGTCTGGGCCCAGACTGAACAACCGTACTCTGTTCGGTGGAGGTGGGGGCAGGTCGCGAGGCGGGGCCTCCTCTTAAATGCCTTTGGCGAGGCGCCCAACAGCAGGGAGGAAGTGAGGCTCTGAGGCTCTGAGGCCTTGCTCTGGAAGAAAAGCCCCCAAACAGCTGCAGCCCAGCCCCCTGGGCCCCACTTGGCAACGTCTCCGGCGGGTGGGGGGCGGCCTCTGAGCTGCTGGCTCTGGAGACGCAGGTGGCGGCCGAGGGCCCTCCGTGCGCCCGGGAAGCGGAGGCCCCAGGGGCCGCCTGCCTGAGGGGCCGAGCCTCCCCGCTGGGATACGGGCTCGTGTAGGGCATCGGGAAACCGGGCAGCCTGCGCCCCACGCGCTGGTCCGGGGCGTGGCTCCCCCACTGGTGGCAGGACCCAGGCGCTGTGCCCACCGGCACGAGAACAGCTCCATCTACCCCCCCCCCCCCCACCCGAGGACGAAGGTGCTTTCACAGCAGCAGGTGGGACTGTCTATCGTTGCTGCTTCAAAGTCCACGTTTTCGTCTTGCCGGAGTCGAGTGGCAGGGTCCTCGTGGGCACGGGACGAGTGGCAGAGCAGGCTCACGAGGCCCCTCTTACTGGTGGGCGCATCCCGGCCGCCGCTATGGAGCCAGAGCCCCAAATCAAGGGCTCGCTCTCTCTGGAGGCTCCGGGACAGTTGTTCCCGTCCCTCCCGGCTCCCGGTGCTGCGGTGGCCTTGCTGTCCCCCGTGTGTAGACGCCTCCCTCCACCTCTGCCTCTGGCTTCGTGCGGTGACTCCTCTGTGCTTCTGTTTCCTCCTCCGGTAAGACGCCGCTCGCTCGCTCGCTCGCTCGCTCGTCGAATTCAGGGCCCACCCTCATCCGGATGACCTCATCTTAACCAATCGCGTCTGCAAAATCTCCCAGATAATGTCACGGTCTGGGACCCCAGGGGACATGCACGTTGGGGAGACACCATCTGACCCGACTCAGGACACACATCCATACTTAGCCGCGTGGCGCTCCGTGGGACGGGCGCAGACGTGGAAGATGTGCGCACAGGGGCAGCGACTTGCCCAAGGCCCCTCGGGGCAGACACTCTCCCGTTACCCCCGGCTGCACCACCAACCACCGAGGGGGTGGCGCAGAACCTCGAGCACGCTGACTTGTGTCAGGAACTTGGGCCGGGCCGGCGGGGGGCGGGGAGCTGCTGCGTGCTGGGGTCAAGCTCCTCTCTCGGGCGCAGCTGGCTGTCAGAGCGGCCTCAGCAGGACGCTGGCCTCTCCCCGTGGAGACGCGGTTCCCAGCACAAGCGTCTGTGGCGCAGAGAGAAAAGCAGGTGGACACTGGCCGTCGTTCCAGGTGTGCCCAGGTGTGAGCAGGTGTGCTGGGTGCCAGGCCCAGGAGTACGTGGACGTCAGCCTGGCTTGTCTCAGGCCGCTGCTGCCCGAAGTCTGGTGTGGGAGGTCTCTAACCAAGCGCCCACACGGAGCGCGGAGGACCCTCCAAACCCTTGGCATCCAGCCCAGAGCCAGGGCTCAGAGGCGGGGGTGGGCAGGACAGTCCCACACTGCCACCTGGTGGTCGCCGCCCCAGCACAGGGGGATTCTGGGTCCCCGGTCCATAGCACGCCTGTGGCTTCTCCAGGCCCAGGGTGTGGACGGGACAAACCCTGCTCTGGGGGTCTCAGGACCCCCCAGGCTCCTTCACTTTCCGTTTCCTCCTGTGCTGGGCACTGTCACCCAGGAGCTGTAGGGAAGAATTCGGGAGCCTCTGTAGGCACCCAGACCCCCAAACAGGGAAGAAGCCCCACAGAGGAAGGGCTTACGTCCCTGCTGCCACAGCTCGGGGGCTCCCCGCCTCTCCAGGCCGCCTTTCCCTTCCTGACGGGCGGTGGATGGGCCGACTCTTCACGCAGGGTGCAGAGGTCAGCAGCCGCTTGCCAACAGGACAGACGGAGGGGCCAGGCCGGGCGGGGCAGGGTGGGCGGCTGGGCACGCGTCCATGAACAGGTGCTAATGGCTTCAGGATGCGTTTCCAACCTTGCCCAGCGGGAGTTTCCTGCCACGCTCGACCTCCTCGACCTCCTCCTGTCATGACCCCACATGCCCCCATGCCCCCATTCACTCCCATCCTGGGAGTCGGGACGTGACTGGCACACAGGCCAGTCTCCCCCCGGGACTTCCACTCTGGGGAGGGGGAGGCTCATTACAAGTCAGTCTGGGGGGCAAGTGCCCTGAGACGTCACCGGGAGGCTTTGGGCGGGCGGTCCAGGAAGGAGGTGACCAGTGAGGGAGAGCAGGCGTGCAGAACAGGGAGGTGGGGAGGAGCCAGCGGGCACACAGGCGCCAAGGACAAAAGGCTTTCCTCCTGGGTGACGGCCCTCAGGGACTGCTGCTCCGGCCGAGGGCTGCTTCTGCTTTTCTGGGCCTCCGGAGAACAGAGAGGGTGCTGTGGTGCCTCAGTTTCCCTGCAATCTCGTCTTCGAGGTGTTTGTGACTCTACTTGGCGCTCAGTCCGGGACTATTTTGCAAGGAAGGTATGGAAGGAAGCCAGTTGTCGGCCCAGATCCCCTCTCGGTCACGGTCACGGTCACGGTCACGGGCAGAGCAGGATAGCCGCCGTGTCCGGGTGAACAGAGGGCAGGGACCTAGTCTCTGGCACCCCACCCCCACCATTGCCCTGAGCAGTGGGATATTGTCCCTAACCTGATTACTGGCCCTGCCACTGCCTCCAGTCTTAAAGAGGATTAAATGGGAGGGTTGGCGGGTTCAGGGACCCGGGCGCCTCCGAGGCAAAGCGGCTGCAATCATGCAGCGATTGGCTAGTTTAGTTGCAGGGACTGTGGCCTGGAGGTCAGGGACAGGTCAGGGACGGCTTGCAGTTAACAGGCGTTGGGTGGGCGTCTGCCCTGAGGTGTCTGCGCTGGGGGCTCTGGGTCTTGGGTTTTTACCCCCTCCCTCCTCACCTCCCTCTTCTGCTGAGGGGCCCCATGTGGGTGGGGCTGGTCAGCCCCATCTGAGGTCGGCACGGCCCCATCACTAGGCCGAAAACCAAGGCGTCTCTCTTGGGCCCTTGGCCCAAAGATCCTGTTTTTTCCAGCATTTTCAAAAAGGGTGCAAATCCAGGGGCACCTGGGTGGTTCAGTCGGTTAAGCATCCACACTCTTGGTTTGGGCTCAGGTCATGATCTCTCAGTTCGTGCGTGGGTTTGAGCCCCACACCAGGCCCTGCACTGTCAGCACAGTCTGCTTGGGATTCTCTCTCCGTCTCTGTCAAAAATAAATAAACATTAAAAAGAAAAAAAGGGGGCAGGGGCGCCTGCGTGGCTTAGTCGGTTGAGCGTCTGACTTCAGCTCAGGTCGTGATCTCACAGTCCGTGAGTCCCAGCCCCGCGTTTGGCTCTGTGCCCACACCTCGGAGCCTAGAGCTGCTTCGGATTCTGTGTCTCCCTCTCTCTGCTGCTCCCCCGCTCACACTCTGTCTCTCTCTCTCTCAAAAAATGAATACATATTTAAAAAAAAAAAGTGTGCAAATCCAGCCTCTTCCCAGGACACCCACCGGCCCCCATGCTCCTGCTGCCTGGGCCTGGCTGGTGCTGGTCCCTGAGTGGGGCTGGGACTCGCCTCCGATGACCAGAAGGCAAACGCCATGGGAGTCACGTTAGGGTATAAAGACTCTGGCTCCTGTCTGTCTGTCCCTCCTGCTCTGCTTCCTCCGTCTGATGGAGCCAGCAGCCGCCGCCTTGACAGAGGCCCCCGGAAGAGGCCCTCAGACAGGGGACCGAGGATGGTGTCCGGCTGAATCCTGCTTCGAGGCCTGTGCGTAAGCTCGCATGGGGGTCCCTCCCCGGTGGAGTCTTCAGACGGGCCTCGGCCCCGCCGACGCCAGCTGCGGCCCGTGAGGGACCCTGAGCCAGAGGACCCGGTAGTCCCAGCAGATACAGGCGCGGGAGCTGCTGGTCTGGGGTCGCTTGCTACACAGCAATGGACAGCTTCCAGACACAACTACTCACTTCTCACACAGCCCAGTGCCCGTTCACACCCCAGCAAAGTCCTTCCTGCCGCCGTCTCTGGCTTGCTTGCCCCCCGGTGCCCCTTCTCCTCCAGCCACGCCATGCCTTCTGGTTTTTCGACCTTCCAAGTGCTTCTGTCTCAGGGCCTTGGCACTGGCTGTTCCCTCTGCCTGGGATGCTTTTCCCTCGAGATGTGCGAGTAGCTGGCTCCCTCTCCCCCTCCGGGCCATCACCGCCTTCCTTCCCCTGCGTATCGGTCCCCATGGCATCCGTCGGCACCCGCACTGCCTTCTGCCTCCCTGCCCTGTGCCGGGATGGCAGGCGGTTCTCCGTGCGTGCCCAGTCCCCCCGCGGCTGCACCCGACCAGGGTCAGCAGACGCTCAGTAAATGTCTGTTGAATGAACAGGGAGACAGAGGCTGAATCCAGTCAGCCCAGCAGAAACCAACTTCTGGGGCTCAGCTGACATCGGGTGTTCCACATGCATTCATTTTTTAATCTTGAGAGAAAGAAAGAGAGAGGGAGAAGGAGAGAGAGAGAGAGAAAATCTCTGCTGTCAGCACAGAGCCTGATGCAGAGCTCGAACCCACGACCCTGGGACACGACCTGAGCCTAAATCAAGAGTAGGACGCTCAACCAACCGAGCCACCCAAGGCGCCTGCACACGTATCTATTGGGTTCAGTCTCCGTGTCCTACGGGATGCAGACGGGGGTTCGAAATTCTGAGCATATTGGAGGAAACTTAATCCACAGGCCTACCCTGCGTGTTTCTGTTCCCATGACGTCCCGGGGAGGAACCGGAAGGAAGGAGGGGGCCGGACACAGTGGCACCTGGACACCCACACCAGCTGGGTGGTCGGAGTCCTTGCAGCCTGTGACCGCGGGGCCGAGGCGGCCGCCTCCCGGCGGGTCTTCTGCGTCCCTCGCGCTGTCCTGTGCGGAAGGGAGCCCTTTGCAACAAGCATCCCAGCCCTCCCTCCCTATCTTCTCCGTAGAAGGTCACGATGTGCTGACGGGAGCGGCTGCCTGCCTGGCCCCTGAGCGCACGAGCCCCCCAGGGCCCGCCGTGCTGGAGTGAGAAGCAGCCCCTGCCGTGCCAGGTCACCTACGTCTGGGGGTCACTCGGTGCCGTGGGGCGCAGGCCGCCCTGCCCGCCGTGAGAACCGCGTGGCAGGGGCCCACGTGCAGGGAGGAAGCCAGGCCGCAGGCCCGGCACGACGGCAGCCCTTGGGAAAAGCGGGGAGGAAGGTGCCCGCGGCCGTCGCCTGCGTTGGCCAAGATGAGAGAAGGAGCCAGACCAGACGGGAGCTGCCAGCGTGGAGCGAGAGCGAGAGAGGACGAGGCTCCGAACGTCGTCCCGCCCGACGCCGGGACGCTGGCAGATTTCCAGGTCCCCGAGTCCGGCCAGATCCGACAGGGTGCGGGTGGCCCCCTGGACGCCGCGGCTGGCCCACGTGCATTCTGGGACGCTGGAGGCGCCAGCAGCACGTTGCGGGCGACACGGAGCGGGCGGAGGAATCCACCTCAGATGAGAGGTGTCCCTCGTAGGCCCGGAAAGGGGCCTCCCAAGCAGGCATCCCCCAGAGGCCCCGGCTCGGTAGGGCTGAAATATGGGGCCGACCCGCCGGGGAGACAAGAGGGACGGTGAGCAGAATTAAGTGATCCGGAAGGCACACCTGTGAGCCTTGCCAGCCGTGCACAGAGAACCCGGCCTCCTGTTCCAGACCCGCTTTGGCCAGTGACCTTTAAAGGCCATTTCACGGGGTTTCCTGTGCTGGTGGCCGAGAGGTGTGTCAGCCGGGGCTCCCGGTCCCCCCCCCCCGCCCCATGAACTCTGCCGCCCCACCCTGGACACACAGGGAGTGAGGGTGCACCTTTGACGTGTGGGATCATGGTGGCGGTGGCTTGAGGCACAGCCCAGCCCTGCGGGACTGGGGCGCTTCCCAAGCGTGAGTGGGGTCGGCCTCTCGAGACTGCTTTGGAGACAGTGGGCACAGGGCTGTTTCTCGGGAAGACTCAGAACTCCTTACTCCTACATCCGTCAGACACAACGAGAGGCAGATGGGGCCTGGGGGATGGGCACAGGGGATTGGGGTGGGACCCGGCGGAGGGGGTTTGACGGGACGGGGCAAGATGGGGCGGGGTGGGGCGGGGACAGGCAGGAGTGAGGGTTCCAGGTTTCGAGAGTCCCCTGGGCTCTGTCCCGAGGGAGAAGCAAGTCCTCTTTTGAGCCTGTCCTGGGTCCAGGCTGATGAATGCGGAGACGTGAAGCACCCCCCCCCCCAGCCCCCGCTCCCTGCCCCAGGCTGGGGGACGTGAGACCCCACAGCCCACCAGCTGCCCGGGACCGGCAGCCCAAGGGCCTGCTTCCGGAGCCCCCAGAAGCCCCAGTGACCCCTCGCTTGGAGACGTTGCCGGGAGCCTTGATTCTGCTTACATTACAAACGCAAGGTGTTTATGATGTTATTAGGAACAACGATGCCGTTTTGCGTGCGCAGAGGAAGCCTGCGCCCCAGGATGGTTCACCGGTCTGTTCGCACACAATTTCCATACATCTCTAACGATTACCATTTTAACAGCTCCTGGTATAGACAGCAAGAGGCAGCTACATTTAACAGGGCACAAACCCAATTCCCTCTGCACTCAATTTTACCGGGCTGCAGAATCAACTTGAGCCTGTCAGGGCCTTATTCCGGAGTCTACCCATGCCGGCTCTTTCCCTCATCTCCCTGCCTGTGTCTCCTCTCTCAGGAACTCATTCCTGCAGAGGAAGATGTGCTGATACCAAGTAACAGCCTTTATCTCTTTACAACGAAATCTAATTAGGTGTAAAGGGAACACCCAGCTGGGACCAGCAGGCCTGAGGCCTGGAGGATGCTCCTGGGGGCTGCCCACCCCAGGCCACTGCCACCTCTCCAGCCGCCCCAGTCAGGAGGAGGTCTCTCCGGGGTCTTCTGGGGGTCAGCAGCGTCTGAGGCCTCGGCCCCCTGGATCCGCCACATGGATTTTTGTCCTTGGTCAGAGGAAGCTTCTGCTGCAGTGCTAATGACAC
Organism: Panthera uncia; assembly: GCF_023721935.1. Taxonomy (NCBI): domain Eukaryota; kingdom Metazoa; phylum Chordata; class Mammalia; order Carnivora; family Felidae; genus Panthera; species Panthera uncia. Next base: position 4,606,606 of record NW_026057587.1, on the reverse strand, counting down.
AGAGGCACAGCCACACGTCCCCGAGACGTATGTATGTCATTACCCCCATTTTACCTATGGGAAACGGGCACAGAGAGGGTGAGTAACTTGCCCCGGGTCACACAGCGAGCGTCAGAGCCGAGCGGTGCTCACCCAGAGGCAGTTTGGAGCCTCGTTAGCTCCTGGGGGCACCATGCCGTCCTGTCTCGTGCTGTGGCCCGTGGACAGCCCTTGCATTTACCCGGCCGTATCTGTCCTGTCTTCTGCTAACAGCTCCGGTGTCCCCATTTAGAGCCACCTCTGCCCTCTGGGCCAGTCATGCCGGGAGGGGACGCACCCTGGTCCTGCTCTGCTGACTGGGTCGCGCCTCAGAGCTGGCGGCCGCCCTCCCCTGTCTGGAGCCCACGATCCAAGCGGCACCAACCAAAGTCGGGCCTGGGGCTCTGGCTGGGGCTGGCAGGAGGGGCCCTTGGGCAGCAGGCAGGGGGCACTGGTGTGGCAGGGGGGCTGCCCGGGGTCCCCCGTGTAACTCCTGCTTCAGCACCTGCATGACTTAGTGCTTCACAGCCTGCTGCTCTGTGCACGTGCCGGTGTGGGTGCATGTGTGTGCACCAGCGTCTGGGTGCGAGTGGGGCTGGGCGGGCAGGACGTTCGAGGTGGGTCCTTCCCGTGCGCCCACCAGACTGTGCAGGGAGCTGGAGGGCTCCGAGTGATCACCTCTGAGTTAGCCCTCGATCCGGGAAGACCCCAGGGCGGCCGTCTGCAGCACCCCACCGCCCGCCCACCCGGGCTCCCGAGATGTCTCGCCAGGCTCCCACTTAGGATCTGGCCAGAGTCGAGGGTGCTGAGGGACCCCTTAGGAGATGTGGTTGCACTCACCTCCCTGAGCCTGTTGATTTCCTCCCTCTTGTCTGTTTACAGGAAAGCTGAGCCAGAAGGAGCTTCCTGGCGAGCACCCGTGTCTGGAGAGCTCGCCAAACAGAACCCAGCCCTCCGGAAGCCCGGTCGGTCGTGTTACCGCCGCATCCCAGGCATGCAGGGAAAACCTGTGAGTCTAGGGGAGGGACAGTGGGGAGGGTTCGAGGTCAGTCTGGGGCCCTGGGTCCTGGCACATTCAGCCTCTCAGGACACAGTCCCCTAAACAAAGGAAGGTGCGGGAGTGACACTGTGGCGACTCAGAAGGTCTGGCAGCTTCCATGCCTACCCTCTTGGGAGCCCTGAATTGGCATGTAAGAAGTTCAGCTGCCCAGACTATGGAGAGGCACGTGGGGGACCACGTGGAGGGACCACGTGGGGAGGCCATGGTAGGGAGGCCACGAGGGGGGACCACTGGAGAGGCCACAGAGATCACTCAATCTTGCCAGAGAGAGAAGAGCTCTAGTAATCCCATATGGAAAGGTCTCTTTAGCAGGGACACTTAGGGACAGAGAAAAGATGTTGGACAAGATACAAGAGAAGATACAAGATACGAAAGATGCAAGACTAGACACAAAGAGGAAATAATATCTGAGATTTGAGGAAAAGTTGTTAGACCCCCAGCGACAGCCTGCAACAGCGGGATGGGGGCTCCCCACCGACTCCCCTGGGCTGGTTGGAAATTGCCCAGGTGTGAGCAGACGTGGACGCTGCCCGCGGTGGTGGAGGGGGGGGGGGCGTGGGTCTCCGCAGATTCGCTGGGGACCTCAGGTCGTGGCCCCATGGTGTCAGGAAAGGAACTAGGCTGGAAGGACACACACCTCACCTTCCTGCCAGGGAAGCCCAGGTCCTGGTGAGTTCATGCGGGCGGGGTCTCCGGGTACAGCCCCTCCCCCCCCCCCCCCCAGGGCCGCACCCTGGAGCCCTGCGCTAAGTTGGCGGCTCCTGCACCAGGCATCACGACCCGTGGGGCGGCCTCCTGCCTCGTGCTTTGTTTGGGACCCTCGGCAGAGAACCAGCCAGGGGCTGGGGGCAAGCCGACCAGGAGGGGAGCCGGGCAGGCCCACTCTCTCCTGGGCGCTGTTCCCAAAAGCTCGGTGGTTCACAGAGGCCGCCCGGAGTTGGGCACAGCTAGCGAGCTCGGGGCCACAGGCGGGTCCGGACCCCCGGCCAGGGGCGTCCACGCGCGGACCGCGGCAGCCGGAGACCGGGCGGCCCTCTGCCCCCACTAACTGCGACTTCAGAAAGTTATTTAATTTTCGGGGGCTGTTCCTCTTCTGCGAAGTGGAGAGAACGACGGGACCCCCTCGTCGGCCTCTCCGCCTGCACACTTAACCCCGGGCACACGGGCCAGACTCAGGAGGTGTCAGCTGCTACTCCCGTCACTGGGAAAGACCATCGTCCCCGTGCAGGAGGGTAACGATGTGTCCCCAGAACGGGACAGGGGACGGACCTTCTTGTACTGAAGAGTCCTTAGTGATTTTATAACACGTGTGGGTTTTATTCCTGATGTTTCACGCGGCGGGGAGCTGCTGGGACACTGGGGCCTCGGTGGACACTGCCCCACCAGAGACGCGCAGTGTGCCGATGGGGCGGCGGGGCGGTGTCCCCGTGTGGGGCGGGGCCTGGAAGGGGCGGGTCGGCAGGGCGTCCCCGTGTGGGGCGGGGCCTGGGGGGGCGGGGCGGCACCGCGTCCCCGTGCGGGGCGGGGCCTGGGAGGGGAGGGGCGGGGCCTGGGAGGGGCGGGGCGGCAAGAGTCCCCGGAAGGAGGCTTGCTTGTTCCCGGCCGGGCGGAGGCCCACGTGTCGCGCGACCTCCTCAGCTTTCCGCCTGGGGTCAGCTTCCGGTGGGGTTGCATTAACCGCCCCCCCCAACCCCCCAGCCCGAGTCGTCCCAGCGGCCGGCTCTGTGCAGCCACGTCGAGACCCATTGATGTACTGTCCCCGTCGCTTCCCGTCTGTCCTCTCCCAGCGCTTCAGACCACGCGGTTGCCACGGCGGTGACATGACCCATAATAGTCCCTGCCTCCTCCAGTAAATGAAGGGACAGAGGTTTCCCAGGGAGCAGACAGGTGAGGGAGGGGCGGGGAGAGCGCGCCACCAGCCTCACGACCCCCCTCACGGGAGCGCAGCCCCCCTGCGGCCACCTCACCTCAGTCTGCACGTTGCTCCCACTTCCGCGTCCGCTGCTGCGAAATGTGGGCGGCACACAGTTTGCGGGTACGAGACGCAGAAGTCTCGCGGGAAGGCCGCTCTGCCGGCGGGTTGTCCAGACGCTCATTGTGACCGCCGTGCAGCCCCGTCAGCTGGGACGGGCGGTGGCTGTGCCGCCAGCGCGCGCTTGGCGGCGCTTCTGTTCCAGTTAGGGGGCGAGAAGGCGGGGGTCACGGCGCAGCGCTCACGCGCTCACACGCGTGGCACCGGGGCGGCCTCTCCTTTCCCTGATGGCCCTCGAGGGAGGGCAGCACGACGGCCGAGGAGGCCGGCTTAGCCCTCGTGCCGTCTCCTTCCCGCTCTCCGGCTCTGGCTCTCGTCCCCTGCCTCCATTTCAGGATGGGGGTGCCCCGGCCTCGGTACCGGCCGCCTGTGCTCCTCCACGACTGATGGGGCTTTAGGACCCAGGACGAGGTCAACCAGAGGTCGCCGCCCGCTCCCCGAGGTCCGGCAGGGCCCTGGGAGGGAGTCACTGCCCGAGGCCATGACCAGTGAGGCTCAGGTGCACTGACGGGAATCCGAGGTGGACAAGAGCCCAGAGAGGCAGACGCTGGGACCATCTGGGCCTCTTGGTGCAGGACTGTGGGGAGTCCTCCCAGGGCAGTGGGGAGGGCGTGGGGACCGCAGGATTGGGAAGGGGCCAGAACCCAGGCAGAGAGCAGGAGGCGGTGACACCTGGTGGCGTGTATGCCCCACGGGGCAGTGGGGGGCAGCGGGGGCAGCTCTAGGGGCTCAGGGGCAGAGTGAGCAGGAGGGAGGCTGCAGGGAAGGTCAGGAGCCTAGACGGCCCGTCACCTGCTGCCAAGGACTGTCCCTCTCCTGGCTCGGGGGTCACAGACCACGTCTCTTCCTGCCTGTGGGGTCAGCAAGCAGGATGGGGACCGTGGAGGGGGGCCAGCCTCCTGTCACTGTGGCCCGACCTCTTGGGCTGGACTCTCCTTGTGTACGGACACTGACCTGCTGCTCCTGGAGGGTGTCCTGGACCCCCACCTTCCTCGCCGTGCCCGCAGCCTGGCCCACTTCCTATCTCAGGGCTTCCACTCTCCCCGGGGTGTCCCCGCTGTGAGGGGTCCTCTCCTGTCTCTACCCGCACTGCCCTTTCTCCGGGAAGGCCAGATGCAGCCTTGCCTCCTACAGGCAGTATTCCAGGACTGCCCCAATTGTTGCCTTCTCTCCTTCCTTCGCTTCTAGGACACCTGCTCAGGCCCGGCTGACCGCACGCTTCCCGTGGGGACCCGGCTGGGCTCTCCATTTCAGGGGTGCTGCAGTGGGCTGAATAGCATACCCCCAAATTCATGTCACCTGGAACCTCAGAAGATGGTTTTAGTTGGAAATAGGTCTTTGCAGATGCAATTGGTTAAGAGTGGAATGGGCCCTGATTCAATGACTGGGTCCTTACAAGAAAAGACCCACAGACAGGACACATGGGGAGCGGGCCACATGGCAATGGAGGCAGAGAGGGGAGGGACACCAAGGATGGGCCACAACAGGGGCTGAGAGAGGCTGGGAGCAGGGGAGAGGGGGTGAGGGGCTGGGAGCGGGTGGGAGGGGGTGAGGGGCTGGGAGCGGGTGGGAGGGGGTGAGCGGCTGGGAGGGGCTGGGAGCGGGTGGGAGGGGCTGGGAGCAGGGGAGGGGGAGGGGCTCGGAGCGGCTGGGAGGACAAGGAGGGGCTGGAAGCGGGGCGGGGAATGCTGGGAGGGGCTGGAAGCAGGTGGGAAGGTGGCGACGCGCTGGAAGCGAGAGGGGTTGGCTGGGAGGGGCCGAAAGGGGCTGGGAGGTCTGGGAGGGTCGGGAGGGGACCGAGCTTCCATCAGAGCTCCAGAAGGAGCGAGCCCTGCCGGCGCTCTGATGTTGGGCTCTGTAGTCTCTGCCCCACAAGGCACTTGTCCCAGCCCAGCGAGACTGCACAGATTAGGCAAGCCGGTTGGGGCCGCGCGTGGTGAAGTGCCTGCTCCCAGGGGACCGTGGGGACAATGACCCCTCCCCCCCCCGCGCGCGAGCGCAGGCTCGGCTAGCGCCGGCTGCGGCTTTCTCCTCCCTGGTGGTCCTGCGAGCGCGGACCATGCGGTGCGGGCACGAGGGTCGCTGGCACTGCGGTAGGTAGGGTGTTGGGGGGTGAAAAGAAAGTCTTAGGTCTTTTTAAATGTATATCCATTCTACTTGGAACTCGAGCTCAGTTTTAAACTTTTACTACTTTTTAATTTTACAAGCTTTTTTTTTTTTTTTTTTTTTTAATTTCAGAGAGAGTGTGTGCAATCAGGGGAGAGGCAGAAAATCACAAGGAGGCACCACGTTCACCTCGGAGCCGACGCGGGGCTCAACCCCACAACCCTGGGATCATGACCTCGGCTGAAACCAAGAGTCAGAGGCTCTGGACTCCTGGGTGACTCCGCTGAGGAACAGACTCTTGATTTCCGCTCAGGTTATGATCTCGTGGTTCATGAGATCGAGCCCCATTCGAGCTCAGCTCTGCTGAGTGTGGAGCCTGCTTAGGATTCTCTCTCTCCCTTTCTGTCGGCTTCTCCCCTGCTTGTGTGCTCTCTCTCTTTCTCTCAAAATAAATAAATAAAAAAAAGACTCGGTTGACTGAGCCACGCAGGAGCCCCTGGGAATGGGTTTTTAAAATATGGAGGGAATGCGTTCCTTTCACGTTGTTTGCGAAATGCAAGGCAAGGACTCCTTGTTCTGCTAATTTTGCTGTGCCATTGAACAGAGTGGGTCCTGAAGGATGGTGGTCGGCAGGCCAGGCGCTCCCGTCCCCCGTTCCGGGCCCTCCCTGGTGTGGCCCCTTCCACTGAGGCGGTTGTGAGGCAGCTCTGTGTTTCCACTTTACATCAGCGTCCCCGCTGCTCTTGCAAACACGAGCTCAGCGCTCGCGGTCTTAACACACCCCGGACCGAGCTCCTGCACATCCCTCAGAACCCCTTGCTCCCCACCCTCCCCATCTCAGGAAATGGCTCCCCAAGGTGTGGGTTGGGTCATCCTTGATTCGGTCTTGTCTCACCTTCTGTGTCTCATCGTCAGAAAATCCTGTCGGGTCTATTTGCAAAATATACTCAGAGCCAGACCAAGTGGCACCCCTCCACTATGGCCCCTTGGTGATGAGAGGGAGGGGAGGTGGGCTGGGAGGGGGAAGGGAAGGGGCAGGCCATTGGGACGTCTGTCTGTGCTCCTCTCCTGCCTCCCGTATCCCCTCCCCATGTCCGGTCCCCAGTGCTGGCCTGGATGCAGCCACAGCCCTGCACACCTACCACAGGGACGTGCCCTGCAAACCCCCAGGGGTGAAGCAACTCGGCCGGGAACCTCCCCCACCTGCTGGCAGGCATCCAGCTTCACCAGCTTACGTGACTAGATCACCCTGGATGTTATCTGACCCGGTTTCAGCCAGCGGTCGAGGGTCGTGGCCTCAGGGACCTGTGGGCGGGCTGCCTGCTCCTGGCCCGTAGTGTTCCTCCCCTCCCTGAGGTCACCTGCCCACCCTGCAGGCCGAGAGGGCATTCCTGGAATGGGCTGCAGGCTGGGAGGGGACAGGAGCGGGCTGCTAAGGGTCACCCAAGGTTCATGGTCAGAACAGGAGCAGGGAGTTCTTGCCGCAAGCGCTTATTAAGCACCTACTGTGTGCCAGGCACTGTTCTTGGTGCCCTCTGCCGTAGATTCCAGGCGGGAGCAAATGTGAAAATGAGATAACCCATCATCGGAAAGTGTGACCGGGCCCAACGCCCAGATGGCTACTCCCTGGGCTGACGGCTGGGAGCTCCCCGGGGCCTGGTTTCAGGGGGGCACCTTCACGTGGAAGCGTCATCCCAGCCGCCCTAGGTTGCCCCTAAGTTGTCGGGCCGGTCTGACCTTTTAGAGGGCAGACCAAGCGCACGCCCAAGCCAGCGTGCAGACGGGCTTTGCAGCCGTGGCTTGGACCTGGCCCCAGAGGGGGCACAGTGTGAGCTGTCCGCCCTCTTCACGGCCCCTAGGCTGCCTTGATGACGTCCTCTTGAAAATGCAGTACCTGGACTTGGTTTAAAACATTTTCCTTAAAGCAATACAAAAGAGGAAACGATGAAAATAGCCCGTTTTCCCTGCCGATGCCTGGCCCTCTGCATGGAGATGACCACCATGTCCAGATTCACAAGGACAGTGGACCTTCTGCAGCCCACACCAGGTCCACGTGGAACGTCTGCCCCCTCGTGGGCTTCGGGAGGCTCGCGGGTGCCGGGGCCTGGCAGGTGCTTGCAGAGGCTTCTCCCCTCCCCCGCTCCTCCCAGAGGCTCCCGGGGCTCCAGGGCTGCGAGGGTGTGAGCCTGTGGTGTAGATGCCACTGGCCCCTGCCCGCAGAGGAGGTCGTGGGGCCGGAGCAGCTGATGAGCCCCCGTGGTCACGCAGCCCGCGGGAGGCAGAGCAGGGATGTGAGGGTCTGCAGCCCCTTGGGAGGCTCCGGCTCCGGACACTCCCGGGGGGCACGTCGGATGCTCTGCGGGCTGGGGCTCTCTCGCCTGCTGTGCCCAGACACAGACCACGCACCTGCTGGCCAGCAGCGCACGGGTCCTGCCCCCCGGCCTCCTCTGTCCGCCCAGGGCTGCCCCAGAGCACCTGCCTCTGTCCTTGTCTCTCCTCTGCGGGCTGCGAGGACAGGCCTGCAGGTTGGCAAGCTCGGAGCGTGGGCCCGGTTCACGGCCTGGGCACCTGGAGGGCGCCAGTGGACGCCAGTGCTCAGTGGGCCCACAGCACCCAGTTTTCACGCCTGGTCCCGACTGGATTAACAGAGGGAACCGGGGGCTCCCCCTCCCATGTCGGAGGACGGGGCAGGTAACCCACGGGGCTTAGGTGAGCAGATGGCTGCCCCACAGGAAGAGCTTGCTGACAGCGTAGGGCGTGTGCCCGTGGAGGCGGGGCCCCTCAGACCTCCAGCTCCAGGCCAGCAGTAACCAAGCCCAGCGGGTCCGCCCCTGCGGGCGCCCAACGCGGTTCCTGCCCCCGGGGCGCCAGCACACCGCACGGCCAAGCGTGACACCTAGCGGACAGACTGGACACGGCTCCTAGTGCTCTGGCAAGGCTGGGAGGAGCCTCAGCCTGGGAGGAACCTTAGTCCTGGGAGGAGCCTCAGTCTGGGAGGAGCCTCAGCCTGGGAGGAGCCTCAGCCTGGGAGGGACCTTCGTCCTGGGAGGACCCTCAGTCTGGGAGGAGCCTCGGCCTGGGAGGAACCTTAGTCCTGGGAGGACCCCCAGTCTGGGAGGACTCCAGTCTGGGAGGAGCCTCAGCCTGGGAGGAGCCTCAGTCCTGGCAGGAGACACAGTCCTGGGAGGACCCTCAGCCTGGGAGGACCCTCAGCCTGGGAGGAACCTTAGTCCTGGGAGGAGCCTCAGCCTGGGAGGAACCTCAGTCCTGGGAGGAACCTTAGTCCTGGGAGGACCCCCAGTCTGGGAGGAGCCTCAGCCTGGGAGGAACCTCAGTCCTGGGAGGACCCTTAGCCTGGGAGGATCCTCAGCCTGGGAGGAGCCTCAGTCCTGGGAGGAGAACTCAGCCTGGGAGGACTCTCAGTCCTGGGAGGAGCCTCAGTCCTGGCAGGAGACACAGTCCTGGAAGGACCCTCAGCCTGGGAGGACCCTCAGTCCTGGGAGGAGCCTCAGCCTCGGAGAAACCTTCATCCTGGGAGGAGCCTTAGCCTGGGAGGACCCTCAGCCTGGGAGGAGTCACAATCCTGGGAGGACCCTCAGCCTGGGAAGACCCTCAGTCCCGGGAGGAGCACTCAGCCTGGGAGGAGCCTCAATCCTGGGTGGACCCTCAGCCTGGGAGGAGCTTCAGCCTGACCATGTCCAAGGGTTCATGCCTCTCACAGAACCATCTATTTGTTGGGGGATGAGACATGGGAAGATAGGCTGCATATGTTAGAAGCAACTACCACAGGCTTCGGGATTCACCTTTCCTTGGGGAGAAATCGTGGAAGCCTGGCCACTTGGGAGACCGAGTCCTGTCCCCAGACCCACGGGCACTCGGCTGCGCTCTTCACCCAGGGTGTGCATGCCCTGGCCTGAAGATGGGGGGTTGAGACCCTCACCCGGGGCGTGGGGGCTGTTCCAGGGGTTCATCCAGGTGGGTCAGGGCTGGCAGGAGGGGCATCCCCAGGCTGGGATGCGTGGCTTGCTCTGTGTTGCCGGGAGGTGTCTGAGGAGACTTTCCCAGCCTCCAGCCCCAGACGGGCTCCCGCTCAGGTCATCCCCAGACACCGGCAGCCTGTTCTTCCCCTTCCCGCCTGGTCTGTTCCTGTTTCCACCCGGGTCTTGAATGGATGTGTCAGAGCTGCGTTCAGCCCCCCCTGTGCCTTCTCCAGGTGACGCACCTGTGGGGTGGAGAGCCACCTTCTCCCTGTGGCTCTGGGACCCGGGTGAGCTACCAGCCCCTTTGGAGGCCCTGCGGCCGCCACGCCCCTTTGGAGGCGCGGCAGGGGTCATGGGCCCCGTGAAGGCCCTGGAGTCACAGCCCTCAGCCCCTCCACTTGAGTGTGGGCTGACTGGGTGAGTCACTTCTGACAGACGAGGAGGCCTAGCCCTGGGGTCAAGGTCACGTCGTCAGCATGCCCCAGTGAGAAGGTGCTTTAGTTCTGCTCAGTTATCCCCAAAGCCACACCGCAGAGAATGACGAGGGAGCATCGGAGCAGCCCAAATAGACTGAGGGTGGTCTGGAAATGCCTGGCCAGTATTGTTCAAAGCTGTCAAGGTGAGGGCAGAGCACGGGACCCGAGCCTGGGTGTGAGGGGGTGCACTGGGCCCTGGGCACAGGACGGGCGTGGAGATGTGGCCTCCACTCTAGGGAACAGCAGTCACCGCTGTCACTTACTGTTTTGACCATGAACTGTGGGAAGTGAGGTGTGAACCTACACACAGGTAAGGCGTCCAAAAGAGGCAGGCGGGGTTCCAGGTCCTGCAGAGCAGGGGCGGGGCTCCCAGGGCCTGCAGAACCACACGTGCCCACTAGATGGCAACAGCGCCCCACAGCCTGGACTACCTCCCAGCCATGACCTTGCCGCCGGTCAGGGCCCGGTGGGGTGGCGGGCAGGCCCTCCATGCCACACACAGCGGGTCGGACGACTGTGAAGGGCAGGCTTTGATCTGGAGTGCAGCGGGAGGCACCGGGAGGGCCTCTTCATACGGAAACCTGTGCTTTTCAGGGTCAGCAGCACCGGCCATTCTCTCTGTCTCTGTGTATCTCCCTGTCTCTGTCTCATTGTCTCTCTGTCTCTGTCTCCTGATCTCCTGACCCCCTTTTCCAGACCGGGGTCAGACTGGGTTCGACCCCAGGTCCCCCATTTTGGGCCCTGGGTCCTTGTCTCCAAGCCCAGTGTCGGGATGTGCCGGGCACTGCCCTCAGCCCCGACTCCGATCAGACTCCTCCTTGACTAGATGAGACAGCAGGCTAACCTCCCTCCCGATGCCCCCGGACCTCCTGCCTGATGTTCCCCGACCTCCTGCCCGATGCCCCTGATTTCCCTCCTGATGTCCCCTGACCTCCCACCAATGCTCCCTGACCTCCAGCCTGATGCCCTCTGACCTCCAGCTCCATGCCACCTGACCTCCCGCCCGATGCCCCCTGACCTCTGGCTGACAAAGCCAGCCAGCAAAGCCCAGGTCCTGACCAGGTGGTCTTCCCAGCAGAGCTGACACCCTCGTCCACACCAGCTTCCCACAAAGCTGGACGCCAGTCTGCGGGCAGATCTGGGCACCCCATCCTGATCCAGGAGCAGCGGGCTCTGGGCAGCTCTTTCATTTTGTTTGTAATTGAAGCTGCTGTCTTAAAATTACTGGCCTCTTCCCCCACATAGGCAGAGATTATCTTAAAGTGGATTTTTTTCCCCTGAGAGGTCGCTTGATTTGCTGTGAATGTGTGTAGGTGCGCATGTGTATGTATGTGTATATGCATGTGTACCAGGCACACACGTGTGTTTGTATGTATATTTGTGTGTGCATGCATGCATGTGTATGTGTGGTGCACGTCTATTGTGTGCATATGTGTATGTGTGTGCATGCATTTGTGCGTACATATGTATGCGTGCGCACACACATGTACATGTATATGTGCACACATACACATGTGCATATGCGCACAGAGATACATGCACATGGGTGTACAAGCGTAGGTGTGTATGCATGTGTGTATAGGTATATATGCGTATATGTGCACACACATGTGCATGCATGTACATATCTATGTGTGTGCACCTGTGTACACGTATGTGTGTGCGTGCATACCTGTACCTGTGCACATGCATGTGCGTATGTGTATGTGTATATGTGTGCGTGTGTACCTGTACCTGTACGCATGCATGTACATGTATATTGTGCATACCTGTGTATATGTGTGTGTGCATGTGAGTATGTGTGTATGTGTATATGTGTGCGTGTATACCTGTACCTGTGTGCATGCATGTGTGTTTGGGGTACCATATGGGGAGTCATGACCTAGTTTTGGAATTTGGGGGTTGAGAGAGAACCCATATACACACATGTACACGTCTTGAAGGGCTGCACCACCTCCTCTGCTTCTCTTGCTCATGTCAAAGGACACCCACCTCTCCTCCCCCAGGAAGCCATCTGTCATCTCTGCTCCCCCCCAGGACATGGGGGTTGCGAGATCCACTTCCCACCACATGACCCCTCCTCTTCAGCACTTTCTCTGAGCCTGCAGGGTCCTGCGGTTCGGGGTCTATGGACCGGAGCTGGCGGGCCAGTCAAGGGGAGAGACAGTGGGCATGGCAGGTGTCAAGCAAACCTTTGGGGATGCCGACCACGCATGCACCTGGCGTTCCAGGACGGTGGAATCCGTGTGAGTGGGAGCGGGTGGGCGGGGCCCCGCGTGAGGGGGATTTGTGGGGGTTTGTCCAGCTGTCCACCCCAGGCCAGAGTGGGGGTGGCACCTCTCATGATTGTCACGTGCTCTCCCTGACAGTGAGCACCTCCCATCTCCCGGACGAGGGAGGCAGACACAGGGGCCGATAACAGGGCTGCGGCGGGACCAGCTCGCGGGGTGTGGGGTGCGGCTGGAGGTTGGCGCCCGGGAGCGGCAGAGCGGGGCCCACGGCACCCTTCCGCTCACCCTGTCTGAGGCCCGGCTTCCGCGCCGCTGGGTCCCCCCCCCCCCCCATGGCCTAAGCCTGTAACCTTGCTGGTTTTACTTAGGCCCCTGGCAGTAACGACAGTCCTGTCTGACAGGCCTCCGGAGCCTCCTCCGTGCTGTAGTTTGGGGCCTACGTGGGTCGGCAGGTTTGTGCACCTGCAGCCGGTCCTGCGCCCTCTGAGCTTCCTGGGTCAGCATCTGGATGCATCTTTCCCATGCACGCGTGCCGCTGGTGTGGGGCCACCCCCTGGTCCCCTTGGGCGGGGGACCCCTTGGAAGGGGGCAGGTTCTGCCAGAGGCTGTGGTCTGGGCACGCCCCCGGCCACACCGGCCTGTTCTCCCGCTCTCCTGGCCAGCCAGGAGTTCTCTCTTGGCACACAGGCAGGAAGTCCTGAGGTCACAGAGCTTTTGTGATCCACAAGGGACAGAAATACAACTCAGAGCAGCTTAAGAATCGGGCAGTAAAAGCTCACCTCATTTGCATAGGTAGCTGAAGCCCCAGGCTTCCCTGTGACTGGTTCCAGGCCCTCCGAGGACGTCAGAAGACGCTGCTCTTTTCCTAGGTTGGTTTCCTTCTCCAGCGAACTTGAAGCGGGGGTTCAGTTGGCCCCCAGCCCCCCACCTGCACACCCCGCCAGGTGACAGCTCAGTGGAGGGGGCTCCCTGTTTTCATGGTGTCCGAGAGATCGCCAGGGCATCCTACAGGGCCCGAACAACAGTCCTGCCCACCCCTAAATCAACGCTGTGATTTTGCTTGGTCTCACCTGGCCCCTAGGGAGCTGGTGTCACAGGAATGTGGGGGGGGGGACACTAGGTGGGCAAAGGAGCAGAGCCAGGTGCAAGCCACCCACTGTGGCCGGCTGCACCTGGGCTTAGCGTTAGGCTAAGGCGAGCCTGGCCCGCCACATTGGGAGAGCTTTGTCAAAGGCGGGAAAGAACATCCTCTGTGGTCAGAGTGTGTTTTCCACTCTGTAGACAGCAATTAGCTAATTCGGGAGAGGGCTGCCCCAGGGGAGAGGGCTCCCTCGGTTGTGGGGCTGCACCAGAGGAAGGATGCGGAAAGGACTGCCACCCAAATGGCATCTGAGGACTCTGAGGCTGGAAGGGGCTGGGGGGCTGGGGGCTGGCTGGGCTTGGAGGGGATGCGACTTACACTTTTGTGGCTTCTCTGGGTTTCCAACCACCTTCCTGCACACCAGTTCAGCCCCGCTCCGGCACGGAGACCCCCTCCTGTGGGGTCTGGTCTGTGGTGGTCTGAATGTGCCCGCCCAAATTCGTACCAATGAGTCCTAGTGCGTGGAGGCGATGCTCTTTGGAGGTGGGGTCCCCGGGACGTGTCGAGGCCTGGAGGGTGGAGCCCCGTGCAGGGAATCGGTGCCCTTTTCAAGGAGGCTGCACAGTGCTCCCCGCTTCTGCCCTGTGGGGGCACAGCGAGGGGTCCTGGCTGTGACCCACAGGAAGGTCTCCAGAAGGTGACCATGCTGGCACCTGATCCTGGACTTTCTGTCCTCCAGAATGGAGAGAAATCGATGTCTGTTGCTGATGAGGCCCCCACTCACAGTCTGTGGTGTTCTGTTACGGCAGCAGGACGGACAAACCTGGTCTGGGCTCACTTTCTGCTCCATGAACAGTGACCCCTCCATCGTCTGACGTGGTCTCTGATATCCGTCTCCCCTCCTCCACTGTTGCAGCGTTGTGACTTCAGCCAGGCACGTGGCCCCTGTGGGAAGGACAGGCTTCCCAGCCTCCCCCCCCCCGCCCCACAGCTAGGCGTGGCCAGGTGATTCGGCTCAAGCCCAGTGGTTCCAGGTGGGGGCCCGGTTCCTCCTGTCCCTCCGCATTCTGGGACTAGATGTGGTAGCAGTCCCTCGGGGTTCTGCTGCGTCTGACACCACGCGGGGGGAGCCAGTGCCCAGACGGAGGGCTCACAGGAGTGGCACCAGGCAGCAGCCCAGGGCCCTGACCCTGCAGCCAGACCCAGGTGTGAGCGAATCTGACAGCTGATCCCCCACGAGGGGCCGATGAGTGAGCAGGTGTGGACGACATTCTCTGTCCCTCGCACTCGGGAGGAGGGCGCGTGGCTCTGGCCTGTCCCGCTCGTCTCTGCTGTGACTGTGGAGAGGGGAGCCCGTGCAGGGGGGCGGTGGTTATCTGCGCTCACTGGGAGCCGCGTTTTCCTCCACTCTAAACACGGAAATTGATGTCACTTTGTGTTTTCTGTCAATGAAAAGGGGGCTCATTTGGATAATGCATTTCACTCTGAAATACCAAAAGGCAAAAACCGGGGAGTAAAGAAATAACGACTGCAGCTTTCTGAGCAAGAAGGGGAATTTCTCAGAAGCGAAACCCCGGTGCTGCGAGCCTCTGACAGCCTCCTTTGGCGGCGCTCTGTTGGTCTCTCCCGAGTTTTGGGAAAGCAATTTGTCATGTTTTCCCCAAGTCTGCTTTTGTTCTCCTCAACGGATTCGGAATGAATTAGCAGCCTGGAGAACCCCTGGGGCGGATGCTCCAATACGAGACTTTTGTGAACTGGGAGGTGGTCCCGGTGGTGAGCTGTCTCTCGAGAAGGGGCAGGGCCGGGCGGGGGGCGGGGTCTCACGGGGAGGGGCCGGGCTGAGCAAGGGGCGGGGTCTCACGGGGAGGGGCAGAGCGGGGGGGGCGGGGGGTCGGTGGGGGGGGCGGGGCGGGGGGGGGGGGGGGGGGGTCGGGGGGGGGGGAGGGCTGAGCAGGCGGGACGGGGTGTACATCCCGGGGATGTAGAGGGCACGCTGGGGTCGGGTCCCCGGAGACCATTCAGCTCAACAGAAGGGACAATGTTCTGTACTGAGCGGGTGGCTTCCCCTCTGATAATTAATCACAGATGCATTCGAGACCGTTGGGGTGGAGGTTCAACTCGGAAATGCCAAGAGAGCAAGCCAGACCCGTTTCCCAGGTGACCCATGGACCCCCGCCTCACTCGTGCGTGCAGGCGCAGCCGCGGGGCAGATGAGGTGGCCCTGTGTTAGAGCATGATGGTTTGTATGGGACGGAGGTGGTGGTTGGGCTGGCGGCTGTCTGTCCTCCCTGAAGTCCTGGGCCACGTTGGGATGCTGGAACTCGGGTGTGGGCGGAGCTCTCCAGTTCCGTCTGCAGCCGGCATGCTGTGGGCACAGCCCCCGGTGAGTTCATTACGTTGCCAATGCACCCCTGCTGGTAGCGGGCGGCTGGCACCTTCAGAGGAAAAGGCTCTCTCCTTGCCGCCCTGACCCAAGGTCATCCCTCCCGCGGTGGGGTGGGGTGGGGCTGGGTCGAGCTGTGCCCTCTGTCTGCGAGGAGGCGCAGGACCGCGGTGGCACGGTCCCCAACTTGTCATTGCATCCGTTTGCAGACTGGTTACGGTGGGTGCTGCCTGGGGAGGGGCGCACGGGGCGCACGGGCTCTGGGTTGGCATGAGATTCGGGTTAGGGTACAGGGACTAGCTTTCCTGAAGAGAAAGCCGGAGAAAAAGGAATAGGGCCAAGTCCCAGGAGACGGTGAGAGTGAAAAGTAAGAATTTAATGAATGTTATAAAGATCACAAATTCCTCAGCCCAAGTCCCTCAGTAGATCCACAAGAGGGAGAAATATGTCTTGCAATGGATTCCACATGCACAATGAGTCCAGGCTGCCTCTGGAGAAAAAGCGCTCCGCCGTTGGCCTAGTTTGGTGCGCAGGCTGCCCTTGTACGTGGGAGGGAGTCCCTGGCTCTGTGGGCCGAGGGTCCCCCGAAAGGGGGTTCGCTGCGCAAGAGGGCCAGCTGTGCCCCTGACCTCACCACGCCAGGGGCCGGCTCTCGCCTCACTTCTCCGAGTCACGGGCTAGGCCTGCACCTACTCACTGTCGCGGTCCATCTCGCACACGCTGTCCCCTGGGATGTGTCTTCCCGAGGCTCCTCTCGTGGCCCCTGGTCACGTCCAGGTCGTGGGCTCTCTCTGTGCTGTAGGCCTGGCCCCACTGCCCTCCGTGCTGCGGGACGCCCCCGGGTGGTCTGGGAAGAGCACCCCACGTCCCGATCCTCGCAAGCTGACCGGGACTAATGTGCTCCTACCGGTCCCCTTCTCTGCCCCAGGGACCCAGCGGCCGCTGGAGAAAGTCACGTAGAAGCAGAGACAGGTCCGCTCCACACTCGTGATCGCCGACCTGACGGGCTCTTGGCACTGACCAGGGACCTCAGTTCAGCTCAGAGAGACAATTTCAAACCTCTTCTCTCCTCGGAACCCTCACTAGACAGCCCCGTTCCTGCTTTTACCGAACACATGACGGCTGTAAGATGGAAAGACGTCCATGACAACGCCCAGAACAGAAACCCGACCGATGGTGACGAGCCAGTAAAACTGGCAGGGCACGGGACTGGGGGGGGGAGGTCACCGGCAGTGAGTAGACTGGGGCATAATGGTGACAAGAATGGACTTTGTCACTGGCATTGAATTCCCTCCTGGAAATTCACCCCTCGCTGCCTTCACGCAGGGCAGGCTGCCCCTCTCACCCCACCCCTGGATACCAGCGAGCCCAGGCTTTAATGAGACCGCACACAGGTCTCAACGGGAGCAGCCCCACCTTCCGTGAGGCAGCCCGGTGGCTCTGCCAGCCGGCTTGCATTTCCTCTTCCTCAGCATGCTTGCCTCACGAACACAAAATAGCTGCCACAGCCCCAGAGCTGACACTCTCCTGCAGTGAGATTTAAGGCAGGAGAAGGGGACCGAGCGGAAAAGTGGTTTCCTCTGTCGGGGTAAATTTTCTAGAATCTGTCAGCACACTTCCTCATGAACGTAACCGCCTTTGCTCCAGAGAAGTTTGAAACAGTGCACATCCGGCAATGGGAAATAGAGTCCTGTTGTAAGGATTGGCTTAAATAAACCATGATTTATTCCTCGGGGCTGGGCACTCGCTGTCCTGACAAAACCAGGGCTCTGTTTGCAAGAAGGGGGCAGTGACCGCCCCAGCACACTCCACATCCTGTCCTGACAAGAGCACCGCTCACGGGTCCAGGCGCCCCCCCCTCCATCGCCTCGCCAGGGCTCCCCCCGCCCCCCACTATGTTTCCCTCCTTCCTCCCGCTCCGTCAGTATCCAGCCAGGACACGGTTGTGCTCCGGCTGTCCACCTCCCCGGGCGGTGACGGTGGCTTCTCTGACAGGTCACTGTGCACATCCCGCCTCCTCCCCTCCATCCCCCGCGCCCCCCGCCTGGCTCTGCTCCCCGGTCCCAAACACTGACTCCTCTGGGCAGCGTGGCCCGCCCCACGCCTAGACTCCTGCCGCCAGCGCATCTGACCCCCCACTCCCCCCCGCCACGGAGTCCATGGGGTCCCTCCCCTCCTCTGCACCATGATCCGTGTGCCTGCCTCTGCATCCCTGCTGGCGGCCACCCCAGCCCACACCGTCTTCTCCCTTCCGCACGCGGGGCCGCCGTCGTGGTTCACGTTTGCGGACACCCAGGTGTGGAGGGGGTCCGGGTGCAGGTGTGGAGGGGGGTCCGGAGGGGGGTCCGGGTGCAGGTGTGGAGGGGGGTCTGGAGGGGGGTCCGGGTGCAGGTGTGGAGGGGGGTCCGGGTGCAGGTGTGGAGGGGAGTCCGGGTGCAGGTGTGGAGGGGGGGTCCGGGTGCAGGTGTGGAGGGGGGGGGTCCGGGTGCAGGTGTGGAGGGGGGGTCTGGGTCCAGGTGTGGAAGGGGTTCGTGTCCAGGTGTGGTGTGGGTCCAGGTGCAGATGTCATGGGGTCCGGGTCCAGGTGTGGCAGAGCCGGATCCTCCCAGGGAGCGCACTGGAGCCAACTTCCCGAAGCTGCTGCAGGCTTGAAGAAGGGACGCGCTCTCCGTGCGTGAATTCCTCGTGCGAGAACCGGACCGATCTCGTGGAGCCAGGGAGCGCGTGATTGCCGAGACACTGCGCCCCAGCCCCGAGCCTGGTTTTCAAGAAGATCAAACGGACACGCACTGAGAACGAGCCCCGCCCTCGTCGCTTGTGGGAGTAAACACTTCGCATCTGCAGACGGGCTTCCGGACGCGCTGCGACGCCTGCTGCAGCGAGCTCCTGATGGCCCACACCCTGCACGCCCCGCGGATACCTGACGAGCCCCGGAGCGCCCCACCGCAAGGTGGCGCCTGAGTGCAGACAAGGGGAGCCGGGCTCTGCCTAACTGCTTGGGCCCAGGAGCGCCAGGTGGGGCCGGGTGGGGCCAGGTGCAGGCGGGCAGGAGCACCGTCAGGGGCCTCTGGCCACGTCTGTGGTGTGTCCCAGCTTGTGTTCTGAGTTGCAAGAATCATCCGGGCTCGAGGAGCCTCTCCGCCCCTGGGCCTTCCAGCCTCCGGAGCCGGCCGTCTCCTTCTCTTCCTCGCCTGCCCCCCCCCCCCCCCCCCCCCGCCCCTCCAGCCCTGGGTTCTAGAGCCCACGTGCCTTATCAGTGGCCTGAGCTGCAGGGAGAGGCTGCACTCTATTAAGATTTAAAGAGATTTAATGTAAGGAGACAAGCAAGAGAAGGAATTTAATTTAGTGATAAAAAAGTCATCAAATCTCAACTTGTGGACAGAGAACCTGTGCCGATTGCCGACTATTCTCGCACATCCGTTATGAAGCAATTAGCTTGGTGGCGGCCGGGCCCGGGAGCGCTGGGCAGGGGCCCTGGAACCACTCCAACCGCGGGGCCGCACCGACAGGTGCAAACCCGAAACCGGTTTCTCACCCAAACCTGTGCAGGGCTGCTGCCCCGGGGCTGGGGGGCTCCCGGCTGCCCTTCTGGCCAAGTCATCGGACTTCTGGAAGGGCGGTTAGGGGCAATCTGCGCCCCTGCCTCTTCCTGCCCACGGTTTTAGGAGGCCCAGCAGAGGGCTCGTTTCCAACCGCCCTGCTGTCCTGTGGAGGGGGCGGGGGTCCTTCCCCACTCAGGGGGGGCGTGACTCCTCCTTGCTGGGGAGGGGGCATGAACCCTCCTCACTGGGAGGGCGGGAGTTCTTCCCCATGGGGGAGGGGGGGTGACCCTGCAGCTGCAGGGAGGAGAGGAAGGAGGGAGACCGGAGAAAGGACACTGGGCCTGGTCAGGAGTGAAAGGTCCAAATTGCTGAGCAGCTCACAGCCGGCTGAGTGCGAGGAGACCCCGCTTTCCGGGGGTGTCGAGCTCCGAGTCTGGGGTGGTGGGAGTGTTACTGTCACCCGACTTCCCTCCCCAGATTGGGGCCCGTGCCCGGGGTGGCTGAGACCTTGAGTTCACCTTCCCCTCGACCGCCTCTCCGAGGCCCGTCGCCCCTGCAGGGTGGCATCTGCAGCTAATGGGAGTCATGTCTCGGGGCCCCCAGATCACTTCGCCTGCACCCAGAAGGGCATCCGTTGGCCCCCTCGGCGGAGGGTGATCCCTGCTGCTGTGTAGACTCCTGGGTTGGGGTGAATCCACGCAGAGGCCCACGGGGGAACACAGTGGGAGGGCTGGGGGGTGGGGAGCGCTAGGAACGCATTTGGACTGTCATGGCCCAGCAGTAACAGCTGGTAAAATCCTGGCACGTTTGCTTCCGGCATGTATTTTTCCTTTGGAGAGAGGTACTCTCTTGTTTTCGTGCAAGAAAGCATTTTCTCCCAAAGAATGTAATCAGTGCGGAAAAGCACAAAGACAGAAATGCAGGCTTCTTTCCCCAAAGGGTTCGTGTGCCAATGAACTCAGGTAGGCAGGTGCCCATGCGATGAGGTCCCCACAGAAATCCCGGGGGTCGGGGGAGCTTCCGGGCTGCTGAGCCCACGCAGGTGCCCGGAGAGGGCGTGGAAAAGGAGATACCCGGCCTTCCCTTTCATCAATATGCTCCTTCTGCCTTCCTCTGTCCTTCCTCCTCTGACTCCTGTTGGCCGTATCCGTCTTTTTATGCGGTCCCACTTGACAGCGCTGACGCCCCGTTCTGTGACCGCAAGTCCAGCATCACTCTGGGTACATCCTCCCACGGACCCAGTGCTCAGTCTCCTTCAGGAAGGGCTCGTGGGTCCTGAGTTCCTTCACACTGGGGAATGCACGCTCTGTGTCCTGGGGGGCGTCTCAGCAGGGACCTGCCGAGGGTCCTGCCCCCTTTGTCCGGGGCAGCGACGAGCCCGCTAGAAGCCGTGGCTCTCGTTTACTGCCTTGCTGTTGAGCGCTGCTGCGCGACGCGCTTCTGGGCTCTGGGGCGTCTGGGAGAGTTTTCTTTTTTTTTTCTTTTTATTTATTAAAAAAAATTTTTTTTCCATGTTTACTTTTGAGAAAGGGTGAGCAGGGGAGGGGCAGAGAGAGAGGGAGACACAGAATCCGAAGCAGGCTCCAGGCTCCGAGGCCTCAGCCAGAAAGAGGACGGGATATAAACAAACATGCCCACGGTTTGCTCCTCTGAAGACGAAATATCGGTGAGCGTGTTCAGGGCTTTGCTCACTCACCAGCCTTTCTCTTCCAAATCGTTCATTTTAGTACCCAAATGGCAACGATAATTTGGAGGGTGTTTGCTCCAGATCTGCCACAGGGAATAATTTCCGCCGATTTGGCTCACAGAGCACACACAGTCTGTCCACGTCACTAGGTGGCCACCCCCCGGGCACACGCGTCCTGACGCTGAGCCCACGACGTCCGGACCAGGGTGCGTGTCGTTGCCGTGTGGAAATTCACAGGCAGAGCTGGGGGGAGGGGGACAGAGGCCCAGGGCCAGGCCACCCCGGCCGGGAAGAGGTGGTGGGACACGCACAGCTCATTCCCTGACGGCCCCTCCCCAGGGAAGGAGGAAAGCAGGGGCAGGGGTCTCACCGGACCCCTTTGTTGAGGGTTAAACCAGAGACAGCAAACGGACCCCGGGTTGCTCCGACCCAGGCGAGGCGCGGGGTCCTGAGCTCGGCTTGTCCGCTGGGTCCACCAGCATCCACGCCGCCGGCCTTCCGACCCTGGAACTGAAGGAGGCCTGTTGACAACCACTGGGTTTCGGGGGTGACGTGTCACAAAGCGTCATTGGCAAAAGCTGACTGACTCCCCGAGGGGGAACGACAAGGGGCCGGAGCAGGGAGGCCACACCGCCAGGCCTGAGGGCGCCCGGTGAGGACTGGGGGCCCTGAGGTGTCCGGCTGGCCCCATGGGGTCCCACCGCTTTGCGCGTGCACATGCTTGCGGAGACCGCTGCCCCCGGGAAGGTCTCGGGACCCCGCCCCTTGGGATGGGGAGGCCGGGACTTGCCGGAGGGAACTTGGGTGCAGAGGGACCAGATCTGGCCGCTGTGGGATGTGCCTCTGGGCGCGTCCTCGAAGGCTCCGGACCCACCCTGGGCTAAGTGCTGGCGTTCCTCTCCTTCAGGAGAGCAGGTGCGTCCCGGCCCCTCCCTGCCTTGTCCCCGCAGGAGAGGCCACCGCTCAGTTCTGGTCTCCCTGAGAATGAGAGATGATCTCGACTTCTATCGGTGGGAAAACTCATTTGATTTTTAATGATTTTTAGCCTGGAAGTTAGTAGATTTTAGGAGGCTCTTAAATGACCTAGAAATAAAGATGGGCGGCATCCGTCCTGCGGCCTTTGCTGAGCCTGCCCGAAGCGAGGGGCGGGGGCTGTTTGGGGGGCGGCAGGGGCGCTGGGGGCTCAGCGAAGGGGTGTGTGTGCAGGTGCACCCTGGTGACCTTTTTTTTTTAAATTTTTTTAATTTATTTTTGAGACAGAGAGAGACAGAGCATGAGCAGGGAAGGGGCAGAGAGAGAGGGAGGCACAGAATCCGCAGCGGGCTCCAGGCTCTGAGCTGTCAGCACAGAGCCCGACACGGGGCTCGAACTCACGGACCGTGAGATCATGACATGAGCTGAAGTCGGACGCTCAACCGACCGAGCCACCCAGGCGCCCCCCTGGTGACCTTTTTACTCCTTGCGTTTTGATGAGCCTAAAAGTAAAGCGTACTCTTTCTGGATCATGTTAGTAAATTATGTTTATCGTGGAAACAAACAG
The DNA here is from genome assembly GCF_023721935.1 of Panthera uncia. Taxonomy (NCBI): domain Eukaryota; kingdom Metazoa; phylum Chordata; class Mammalia; order Carnivora; family Felidae; genus Panthera; species Panthera uncia. The sequence goes on along the minus strand of NW_026057587.1, from coordinate 4,584,470 downwards.
AAGCAGGCTACAACCCCGGGAAAGTCACAGTCGGCTTCGGTTCCGCCCGTTAGGCTTTCTGAGTAACTGTGCCTCTTGAGTTTACAGAGCTGAGCGTGTACTCCCCACGGTAATTGAGAACATTCTCCTAAACATGCGCTGTGTCCTGCCCGTCCCGTTTGTCATGGCACGATTCTAATGACCAGAGACGGTTCCCACTAGTTGGCCAGTCTTATTGCTGGACTTTTCCGCATCCCGGAGGTATTGGTGCGGGAGTCACCGAGGCCAGGCGTCCGCGCAGGGCGCTGCCCGCAGGCCGGCGGCCTCTCCCTAGAACAGCTTATTCCAACACGCAGGCTTGTGTTCTTCCTCCAGGGGACAAGCTGAGCAGCGGGTCCTGACCGGGCCACTGAGGCACACGGGGAGGGGGATGGGCTCTGCCACTCCAGGGCTCCGGAAGCCTCCACCACTCACACCTCTTTGCCCCAAGTGGGACCCTGCTGTGCCTGCCGGCACGGGGATGGAGGCACACAGCACACAGAGGGCCAGTGAGTGCTGGGGAACACGGTCTACCACATTAGTGATAACACCGTGATGAACGTCCTCTACGGACGTGACTGTACCCCCTGCTAGTGTCCTGGGGTGCCCTGACACAGAGCGGAGCGTGGGGGCCTTGACCTACAGCCATTTACTCTCCTGTGGCTCCAGAGGCTGGGTGTCTGAAGTCACGGGGCCCCCACGGCTGCGCTCCAGGGGAAGGTCCTTCTGGCCCTCCCAGCTCCCGGCCAGCAACGCACAGTGCCCTTAGCTCATGGCCGCATCCCTCCTGTCCCCGCCCTCTGGCCACATGGGCTTCTCCCTGTGTCTCTGTGTCCAGATTTCCCTTTTAATAAGGACACAGTGGTATCAGGTGAGGGCCCACTGCAACGACCCCATTTCCAGGTAAGAACCTTTTGAGGTCAGGGGCGCCTGGGTGGCTCAGTCAGTTAAGCGTCCGACTCTTGGTTTCGGCTCAGGTCACGATCTCACACGTCATGGATTCGAGCCCCATGTTGGGCTCTGATGCTGACAGCGTGGAGCCTGCTTGGGGTTCTCTTCCCCGCCCCCCCCTTTCTCTGTGCCTGTCCCTCACTCGAGAGTTCTCTCTCCCTCTCTCAAAAATAATAAACTTAAGAAAATAAGAGAACCTTTGCGGTTCTGGGGGTCAGGACTGCAACATACGAATTTTGAGGGGACACAATTCAGCGCACAACAGGCTACAGATAAAAAAGGCAAGTGTCCTGCTCTCCGTCCAGACTCCGAAACTTGGGGCACAAGGCCCCGTGCCCTGGGGTCCCTCCGACCAAGGGTGACTCAGACGCACAAAGGGAAATACTTTCACCTGAGGCGGTGAATGCAACCGAAGGTAACAGCCTACCGAGCTAGCGGCCTGCGTGGCATCGGGCGATTAGTATCTCACAGGGTGTTTGGGGCCAGAGACTCAGGAGAGGCTGGGCAGGGGGTGCTGGCCGGGGTCCCATGCAGCTGCACCGTCAGGAGGCCGGGCTGGGGCAGGACCCACTCCCAGGACGGTGCCTCTGAGGCTGTTGGTGGGACACATACATTCCTTACCCCCTGCACATCTGGGGCTGTCGCCCGCCCCCCGGGCAGCGGCCCCACAGGACTGTTGGTCCCACAGCTCAGCCTGGTTTCCCTAGAGACGCCCCAGGGCAAGGCCGGCAGGCCCGGGGTCGTGGGGCCGCACGGCAGGCTGAGTTTCACCCCAAGCGAGCACCAGGGACCCGGGACACTAGACGTGAGAGCAGGTGTCTGTGGACTGGCCTGTCCCACCTACAGTGCTGACCGCCAACCGCGAAGTACGACACCTCAGTGGGGCCCTTGCTGGCATCCGGGTGCCTGACCCCCTCGGTGACGGCGGGGTTTCCTCCTGGGCTGACGTGTCCTCTCCCGCCTGCGGAGTGACAGGCTCAGCCGCTGCCCACCCCGCCTTCTTTCCTCCTGCGCCCTCTTCCTTCTTGTCTTCCCCTCCCCCACCCCCACTCTCTCCGCCCCTCCCTCCTCCTCCAGGGAGCGCCCAGAGCAAGTGCTGGGGACGTCACTCCCCCCACACCAAACCCTCCAACAGCCTCCTAGTGCTCCTGGCACAAACCGCCCCGCCTCGTCCATGGTGGGGTTCACGGGCGCATTCCTCAGGGTCCTCCAGAGAAACCGGACCGGAGGGTGTGTGTGGGCAGTGGTGGAGATGCCAGCCCCACGTCTGCAGGGCCAGCGGCAGGACAGAGACCCAGGGGGGAGCCGATGCTGGCCTGGAGTCTGTAGGCAGAATTCCCTCCCCCTGGGGACCTCGGTCTTTTTCTCTCTCAGCCTTCGACTGATCAGGTGAGGCCCACCCACATTCTGGAAGGTAATCTGCTTTACTCAAAGTTCACTGAGTTAAATGTTAATCACGTTCCCCCTCCCAGAAATAGAAGACTCTGTCCCACAATTCATGTGGAACCTCAATAGACCCTGAATAGCAACACCCCCCCCCCCAATAAAAGCCTCTTGAAAAAGAACAATAAAGCTGGAAGCCTCACACTTCCTGATTCCAAAACTGACTACAAAGCCACAGTGACCCAAACAGTGCATAAAGACAAACACAGAGGCCAGCGGAACAGAACAGACAGCCCGGAAATAAATCCTCACATTGTGGTCAGATTGCTTTTGACCAGGGTGCTAACACCACTCCACGGGGAGAGGACGGTCTTTCCCACAAGGAGCACCAGGCGGCTGGGTACCCTCAGGCAAGAGATAGAACCCGGGCCCTCATCTGACAGCATATCCACACGTTAACCCAAAATAGATCAGAGACTTAAATGTAAGACTATAAAACCCCGAGAAGAAAACCCAGGGGAAAAGCTTCACGCTTTGCATTTGGCAAAGATGACTTTGCTATGACGGCAAGCACTCGGGCAACAACAGAACAGAACAGACGGACTGGGATCCACGAAGACGAAAACCTGTGCATCAGAGGACACAGTCTAGAGAGTGAAAAGGCAGCGCACGGAGCGGGGGAAGACATTTGCAGGTTACATACCCGATAAGGGATTAATACCCAGAACACAGGAAGAGTCCCTAAAGCCTAACAACAACAACAACAACAGAAACCCAAACACTCTGACTCAAAAATGGACAAAGGACTTGAACAGACATTTCTCCAAAGAAGACGAACAGATGAACAGTAAGGACGTGAAAAGTTGATCACACTCATCCCTAGGGAGGTGTAAATACAAGCCACGGTAAGACCCCACCGCACCCCCTCAGGACGGCTGCTGTCTTAAGGGGTGTGGACAAGCCGGAACCCTCACGCACTGTTGGGGGGAACTTGAAACGGGGCAGCCCCTTGGAGACTCCTCAAAAGCACATGGGGTGCCTGGGGGGCTCAGTCGGTGGGGCGTCCGACTTCGAATCAGGTCACAATCTCACAGTTCGTGGGTTCAAGTCCCACGTCAGGCTCTGTGCTGACAGCTAGGAGTCTGGACCCTGCTTCAGATTCTGTGTCTCCCTCTCTCTCTGCCCCTCCCCTGCTCACTCTCTGTCTCTCTCTGTCCCTCAAATATAAATAAATGTAAAAGAAAAATTAAAAAAAATAAAAATAAGAAGTCAATAAATCCAACCATTAAAAAAATTTAGGAGTGCCTGTGTGGCTCAGTCAGTTAAGCGTCTGACGTTGGCTCAGGTCATGATCTCACAGTTTGTGGGTTTAAGCCCCACGTCAGGCTCTGTGCTGACAGCTCAGAGCCTGGAGCCTGATTCGGATTCTGGGTCTTCCTCTGTCTGCCCCTCCTCCACTGGCGCTCTCTCTCTCTCTCAAAAACAAACATTAAAAAACAAAACAAAAACAAAAACGGAATTAGCACAGGACCCAGCAATCCCGTCGGGGTTCACACTCAAAAGAATGACATCAGGGACTTCAAGAGATTTGCACACCCACGTTCACAGCAGCATTCTTCAAGTGGCCAAACCGCGGAAGCAACCCAGTGTCCGTGGACGGGGGGCGGATGCACACGATGTGGTGCGTACACACAACGGAGTATCATTCAGCCCCGAAAGGAGATTCTGACACCCGCGACTACACGGACGAACCCGAGGACACGACACGAAGGGAAAGAGCCGTCATGAGAGACAAACACCGCGTGACTCCCCTTCCGTGAGGGCCTAGAGCAGACAGAGGGTAGAAGTGGGCGCCGGGGGCTGGGGTCAGTGTGGGGTGGGACAGAGCGTCAGTCCGGGAAGCCGAGAAAGTGCTGGGGGCTGACGGTGGCCGCAGGGCGGTGCGGGTGTAGTTGGTGCCCCTGAACTAGACGCTTGAAAATGGCTGAGATGCTAAAGTTTACGTTACGTATTTTACCACAACTGAAAAAACGTGACTCACACCTGAAGAGTCCCTTTGCAGCAACATTTAGGCTGGTTTTCATGCCACGGTGGGTACCGCGGCCTCGTCAGGTTAACACGCGACTAACCACACGGAGGCGGAGGCCGGGTCCCGGGGCGGGGGGAGGGGGGAGCTGAGAACCCGGGCCGCATCCGCAGAGCGGCGGAGAGAGGCCCGTGTGTGCACGGTCACGGCCTCCCGGGCGGGTACGTGTCGTCGCTGCCGTGTGTCCCGGGCAGGGCGGGGGGGGCGGCTGCTTGCTGGCCTCCTAAACCCCCCAGCCCTGCGCGGCTCCGTCCGCGCTAAGGGAGGGGTGATAGTTGAGACTCACTTTGGCCGGCATGTCCCCCCGTCCCCGCACCCCCACGGAGCTTGAGGGGCACCAGGCGGCCCCGTGAAAGCGGGCAGTGGGCTCCGAGGGAGGCGTTCCGGGTGGACAGCGGCAGAGCAGCGGGCAGGCTTCCAGGCCGGCCACCCCTTCCCCACCAGCGCAGGGAGGGTGAGCCCTCAGGGCCGCCGGCCACGGCTCTCTCCGGGCCGCAGAACGCGGTCCCAGCTTCCTACTGGGGGTCGTGGGCTGGAAGCATCCTCCAAGCCCGCTCTTCGTCCCCTGGCCGACGGGGTGGCCTCGAGAGCCCGGGCTCCACCAGCCAGCCCCTCTCTCTCCACTGGGTGCTGGTGGTCACGCCTGAGCCCAGAGACACGTCCTGACCGCCGCCCGACGCGGGTCAGGACCCCCGGGGGCCCCGTGCGTGTGCACCACTGCTGACGGCCGTCCCCTTCCCGGCTCGAGGGTTTCTCCCCGAGGGGCCGGGCCCCGAGGACCTCCTCCTTCCCTGCGGCTCGGTCATGTGACCTTCAGGCCCCGCCGCCCCAGGGGTCCCGCTAAGAATGATCGCTTCTCTTTTAATTGAATGTGGAAATGTGTTCCGTTGAAGCGGCACTGTTATTATTTGGTGTTGAATTTCAAGGAAAATAGAAATTAAAATTCTCGGCGCTGGCTGGCCCGCAATCGCGAATCTCATCTCTGTTTGCCACACAGCGTGTCATGTGTTTGAGAACAGTCCTGCTAATGGATTCAGAAACGTAATTATATTTATAATTGGAAACATAAATTAGCTTCTTCTTTTGTGAGGCCAGATCTGACTGGTGGGTGGCTTGTGTACTGTGTGAGTGTGTACGTGTGTACATTTGTGATGTATGTGTGAATGCGTGTGTGCACATCTGTATGGACGTACATGTTTGTGGTGTATGTGTATTTATGTGCATGTACACGCACACACGTGTGCATGTTTGTGATCTGCACATGCATGCACGTGCATGTGCGTGCACACGTGTGAGTGTGCGCGTGTGCCTGCGCGCGCGTTTGCGATGTAGTGTGAATGCGTGTGTGCACATGTGTATGGATGTACATGTTTGTGATGTACATGTATTTATGTGCAGGCACATGCACACATGTGTGCATGTCTGTGATATGCACATGCATGCAAGTGCACACATGTGCATGTGTGTGGTGTGCACGCGCGTGTATGTTTGTGACGTATGTGTGAATGTGTGTGCACATGTGTACGGACTGCATGTTTGTGGTGTATGTGTATTTATGTGCACGTACACGCACACACGTGTGCATGTTTGTGATCTGCACATGCACGCATGCATGTGCATGTGCGTGCACACGAGTGTGCGCGCGCGTTTGTGATGTATTGTGAATGCGTGTGTGTACATGTGTATAGACATGCATATTTGTGGTATACATGTGTTTAGGTGCGTGTACACGCACACACGTGTGCATGTTTGTGATCTGCACATGCACACATGCATGTGCGCGTGCGTGTTTGCGATGTATTGTGAATGCGTGTGTGCACATGTGTATAGACATGCATATTTGTGGTATACATGTGTTTAGGTGCGTGTACACGCACACACGTGTGCATGTTTGTGATCCGCACGTGCATGCATGTGCGTGTGCCTGTGCACGCACGCGTGCACATGTGTGGGCACGCATGTTTGTGGTGTACACGTGCACACGCGCGTGTGCACGCACGTGTATGAGTGTGTGCGTGTGCACACACGCGTGTGTGTGCACCGGTCCATCAGGCACTTACTGAGTGACACTCTTCTCTCACTGCACGCTGACGCATCCCCAGGGAGACCAGAGTGAACAGCAGGACCCACCCCCCTTGCTACTTGGACGGGGCTCTGGGCCCTCGTTCTTCTTGGCTGCAGTGGGTGGGACTTGGGCAGACGGGCGTCCAGGGAAGACACAAGACATCCCCGGGGACCTGCCTCAGGGACCCTGTGCAGATTCTGCGGCTTGAGACAGACAGTGCGACTAGTGACAGGGCCAGGCTACACGGCTTGGGCCCGGGGTGCCCAGGACGGCCTTCTCGGGAGTAGTCACCGCCCTCCTGGTGCAGCCACCGTGCCGCTGCGGGCTTGCCCTGGGCCTTCCCCTCCCGCCCTCACACCTTTGAGGTGCTGAGCCAAGCGGACTCGGTTGGCGAAAAGGTGGCCGACGCTGCTGGTTCCCAGGAAACCTTCTCCGGGGCTCTCCAGACCCTAGTTTTGTTCTGGCTTCAGGCAGCAGTGACGGGCTCGGGGAGGCAGGCTCTCCCCAGGCCCCGGGGGTCCTCATTCCGGGGCAGCCAATCCTGCAACGGCTGGGGGGTGCTGACCCTCAGGCCACCCTGCCTGCCTGGCGGGGCTCAGGGAGAGACTGCCAGCGGCTGCTGGGAGACTGCACTTGTAAGAAGGGACAGGAGACAAGGAGTGAGGGGCTCCCTGAGGCTTTCAGGGCTGGGCTGGGCTGCAAGAACACGGCGGCCGCCTGGCGGTCCCCGAGAAGCGCTCCCGAGCCGCCCATCAGCCCACCCTCAGCCAGCCTGCTTCCATAGTTATGGGTGAGAGATCATTAACCCTCATTATTTCAGCTGCTTTTCACTTGGGCTTCTGTTTCTGAGAGCACTCACCTGGGTCCGGGGCCGGAGCGTGTCCATCCAGATTAGGCCTTGTCATCTAGAAGGAAGCGTGGTTTGGGGTCACCGTGTCCACGTTACCATCAAGGCGGCGCTGGCCTGGTCAGGGGGGTTGGGGAGACCTCCCTCCTCGTTTTCCAGGAAAGGCTCGTGTAAGATGGGAATCCCCTTTCTTACCGGCAAGTCTCCTCTGCCCGCAAGGGCCAGGCGGTGGGGGTCCGGGCAGTCTGCTGCTTTCCCGGAGGCCCTCTAGATTCATTTGCAAATCTCTCTGCAGCCAGAGCTGCTCCTGGGGCTCGAGGTCTGGGGCTGGCGACCCCCTGGCCTTTCCCGCCAGAGGACGGGAACCAGCCCAACCAGCCTCTGCCTGGGCTGGATTTGAAGAGGGCTAGGCTAGCCCTTGTCCTATTTGCCTGGAAAGCAGAGGTTGGACCGGGTACAGCAGGTGGAACCTGGGTCGCTGGACAGGTTTTCATTTTTTCCATCTCCACGGGGTGTCAGCAGTAAACGTTCAGTAAATGATTGAGGTTTCCGGTTGGTTCGGTTTGGTGAGCTGCTGCCTTCGGGCGGGGGCGGGTGGGGGGTGCGCTGTGCCTGCACTTGGCCCGCGGACCCAGCACCTGCTGCTGCACAGGTGCGCTGCAAGACGCATGGCCTCCAGCCCGAGGCCCGGGGGACCCCCTGTGCCCATAGTGCTTTGGGCCGGGGTCTTGGGGGTTGGGGGCTTGCTGACCGACCAAGTCGCGAGGGGCCAGGGTGAGGAGCCCAAAGCCCCACAGCGCCCCTCCGAGAAACGTGCCCCAACTTGGGACAGGAGCCCCTGCGACCCCCTTCTAGTCCAGTGGTGAGGGTGGGGGCGCGGACGCCACGGGCGTGCACGTGACCCGGCCCGGCCAATCAGAGTGGCTCCTGACTCTGGCCATCTGATTGGCCGGGAACGGCCATGTGACCCAAGTCGCGCTAAGGAGCCGCAACCGGAGCTCTGTGCTGTGGCCGGAAGGAGGCTCCCCGTGTCCCGAGTGCTTGGGGGTCTGCTGGTGGCAACTTGTCACCGGGAGCGAAGAGGCGGCCTGGACACAGAGCCAGGAGAGACTTGGTCTCAATGACACTGCGGGAGCACCTGGATCAAGATGTACCTGAAGCTCGCGCTCTCCCCAGCCGTTTTGGCCAACTCGTCCTTCTACAATTTCAGTTGGGGCGTCCGCCGTTCTCAGTGACTGAACAATCCCTGGCTGATACCCGGTAGCATTTTAATATGAAAAACTGAGCTTGGGAGAAAAGAAACCAGTTGCCCAGGGGCTCACGGTGAGCCAGTGTTGGAACTGGAGGCAGAATCCTGGCTGGCCGAGCCCCTGCTCCGTGCCCTGTGGGCGTGGTGGCTGGTGCCCCTACCCACGTCGGTGCCCCCGGGGGCCGTGGACTGCTGCGTGGGCCGCCGCTCCGCACAGCCGGTGTGAGGCCAAGTTCTCCTGGGCCGGGAAGGAGCATTCCTCTGCCACTCGCCAGTGACCTTGGGAGGCCCGCCCCTCCTCCACTCCCTGCCTGCTGCCAGGGACGTGGGACATCCACACTCCTGCTGGCAGCGCCTTCCGGCCCTAGTGCAAAGCTGGCTTCTTGAAGTCATTTTCACAGAACTGGCCTCAGAACCTCAAGGTCAGCCCCCCCCCCCCCCCCCCCCCCCCCCCCCCCCCCCCGCTTTCCCCGTGAGATGCTCTGAAATAAGAAATTTCTCCTGAGAAAGAAAGTGAGAAGCCTGCACTCATGATGTGGCCGGGCTCCTGGGCCCAGCAGGGGGGCTGAGACACACAAATGCTTCCAGAAAATGAAAAGAGTCCTTTTTGCTTCAATCAAGCAAATTAAGGGGGAGTGGGGCTGGATGCCCATCCACCGGCACACGCACACAGACTTGGTGCCCACGGGAGACTTGCTCATCGCTGCACCATCCAGACGAGGGGGGGGGGCGCTCAGGGGCCCAGGACACCGCACTGCACGTTGCTCACACACAGACCCACTTGCCAGCTCTGCCCTGGGCCCCTTGGATGGCCCCTTGGATGGCATCTCTCTTGGATGGCTCAGAGGTGGGGCCCAAGCGTCTCCAGGCTGAGCAGGGGGCTCTCCAGCTCACGCGGGAACGTAGCTCCTTCTCTTCCCAGATGGACTAATGCCAGCCCCCTCACGCCCCAGCTCTGCAGAACTCCTGCTGTAGAAAGTCCATTTGATTCTTCTGCTGAATCTTGATTGCTTAGTAATCCCATTACTTGGATGAAAGCCTAAGTCATGGGGGTTCCTTGGCATTGGCCTGGCTGCTCGTCAGGGGCTGGGACACTGAGGCCAAGGTGTGGGCACAAGGTCACCCACCTGTTTGCCTTGGCGTGTAGACCTGAGGGGGCTAGTTCCAAAGGCAGAACGCATTATTTGGGATTATGTTCAACGGCATCTAACAAAAACCTGACCATAGTAGGTTAAGCAAAGGAGGACAAATAGGCAGCGTAAGGCTCCAACAACGGCTAGAGCATGTCAGTGAGACCCCAGACTCACTCCCTGCTCCATCATACTTAGTGTATGTCTTTTTGACCTCATGGGTACAAAGTGGCTGCTGTATCTCCAAGCATTGCATCTATATTCAGAACAGGAAGAAGAGACAGAACCCGTCAGGAAAAAAAAAAACAAAAAACTTTCCCAGAAACCTGCAGGGAGGTGTCCCCTTTTGCTTCACTGGCCCCCACACGCTGGGGAGAAACTGAGTCAGGATGGGGCAGAGCATGGAACCAAGCTATCCGCTGAAAGTGGCCAGGCGGGAAGGGGCCGTGAGACATAAAGTGGGGAGACCAGCATGGGAGGAACTATAGTGAGTAAGTGAAATTCACATTTTTGGGTTTATTTATAAAAAAACCATAGATTTTGGCTACCTCCGAACAGTTTTAGGATTGCGGAAAATTGAGCAGACGGTAGAGTTCCCATATTCCACCCCCTCGAGTTTCTCCTGTTGTTGACCTCTTATGTCAGTGTCATCAGAGTGGCGCATTTGTGACAAGTGAGGGGCCAACACGAACAGGCTGTTACCGAGGACCAGGTTCCGTCCTGAGTTGCAGACTCGTGGGTGTGGACAGAGGCAGCCCCGCGGCTTCGCCACCACGGCGTCACTCCAAGAGCCTCACCGCCCTGCGCGCCTCCCGAGCAAGTCCTAACTACGTGATCATTTAACGCTTATGACACCCCACGAGGAAGGCCGTGCTACTAACCCGTCTCACAACAGAGGACCCTGGGACAGCGAGGTGTGAGCCACGCTACCCTGGGGACACACGGCTACCCGGGAGCAGAGCCCAAATCGGACTTCAGGCCGCCTGGCGGGAGGGCCACTGCCCCGTGGCACCCGGAAGACGGAAGGGGTGAGTCCCGGTGAGGGGGGGGCATTGAAAGAGCTGAGGGCGTGGGACCCCAGCGGGCCCGCTGGCCCCGTGCTGCCCGGAGGCGTCCGTCCTGCGGCCCGCCTGTCAGGAAGCCGCGTCGCCAGGCGGCCGTGCCAGCGCCTCCGAGTAGAGAGATGGTGTCACAGCCTGTCATCTGCCCGCAGAGGCGGGAGCAGAATATTCCGGATGCAATCTTTCTGTTCCTTTGTGCGGCTCCCTCCCCCGTGCCTGTCCATCCTCTCGGGCAGGGCTGAGTAAGCAGCTTCGTCTGTAATTATTACCTTTAGTCCAGGTGCCATCACCGGTAACTAAGTATCACGTGTCGCCCCGGTGCAGTCGCCCGCGATTCGAGGAGGAGGGTAGTCACGCATCCGCCTTGCCGTTTGCAGGACCGGCTTCGAGGCACCAGCGCTTCCTGCAGGGGGCCTCCGCGGGGCGCGAGCGGTGCGTGGAGGGAGGGCGCCCTCAGGGGGTGTCCCGGGCCTAGACTTGGTGGCCCCGCTGAGGCTGTCCCCGGGGTGATCCGGCCAAATGTCCTGCCCTCCCTGTCCCCGTGGCTGCCTTCACCCGCACACCGTGTGACGGGACATCTGCCCGAGGGGACCGTCCCACCTGCGGTCAGAGAAACTTTGGGCTCTTCTCTGTGTAGGTGGACAGAACAGGCCACCTTGGGGTGGGGCCATCTTTGTGCGGAAGGAGTCGCTCGGGGCCTCCGGCTGTGAAGGGGGCCTCTGCGCAGGCTCCCGGGGGCGGGTAGGATGGGGCGGCCTTCAGGCCACGTGCGTTCCAGGCTCCGTGTGGGGAGGACGTGGCCACAGGCGCGTGGAACCTGGGACCTCTAAGACGGAGGCCTGTTTGGGGACGGGTGGGCGGCTGTTCTGGGAGAAGAGTCACCTCCGGACTTACTTCCACACGTGGAAGCTTTTTAGCAATCTGCAAAGACAACCTGCTTCCAGAGGCCCGCGTGAAAGCGCGTGGAGAGGGCGTGGGCGGGCGGGGGCATCCAGCTCAGCGCGCAGGGTCGGGGGTCACACCTGGCCGCCGCGTCCCCCCGCCTCGGCCCTGCCCCCAGACCCTGCCCCCCAGGGCCGCGCTGAGCGTTTGCAAATCCTGATTCCTCCTGCTTCCGCCCTCTCTCTCTGACCCGACGTCAGAGGCTGCGGGACACCCGGTGCAGCACGCGTTTTCCAGATGTGGCTGCGACCGTATGAGTTTCCGTGGCTGCCGTGGCCAAGTCCCCGGTCCTGGAGGCTGTAAATGCAAGGTCGGGTGTGGGCAGGCTGGCTTCTCTGGAGGCCGCTGTCCTTGGTGCACGGGCCGGCACGTCCTCCCGTGGTCACCCCTCTGTGTCTATGTCCTAATCTTTTCTGATAAGGTCAATGCAGATCGGGGTCCACCGGGTGACCTCATTTAACGTGATGGTCTGCAAAGACCCTGCCTCCAAACAGGTCACACATACGAGGCACTGGGGGTAGGACTCCATGGTGTGTTTTGGGCAAACAGTGCAGCCCAGCACATTCCTGTTCTGACCTGTGACGGTGACGGCCTCTCACGGGGGGGGGGGGGGGGGCACGTCGCTTCCCTTGGAATCCGCATGGTTCCTAGTGATGGGAAGGACCTCACGTGACCTTTGGCGCTAAGTCACACAGGTGACACTTGTCTCTGAGACCTTGGGATCTGGAACCCATTTCCCTGCCGCGGGGAAGCCCGAGCGGCCCACGGAGAGGCCACGAGGCGGTGGGCTGAGACCCCGAGGGAGCCCGCGCCGGCCTGCCAGCCGCGTGCACTGGCGACAGGCCCCGTCTGAGCTGCCCCGGCCAGTGCCTTAGAGATGACCCCTTCCTACTAAGTGCCCAGATGCAGATTGGTGCACAAAGGAAATGATCGCTGCTGTTCCGAGCCGTTAAGCGGTTTGAGATGCACTGAGTGACCCCAAGCCCCCCGAGGAGGCCCGGGCGGGGCCGAGGGAGGCAGGGCTCCGTCAGCACGCTGGAGGCCGAAAGGGCGTCTCGGCAGCTTCCTTCCCAGGTAGCACGGAGCCACAGTTTGGGGCCGCCGCGAGAGCCTCCTGGGGGACCTGGACCAGCAGCCCACGAGGTCCACGGGACTGTGCGGAGACCACGCTCTGCAGCGCCTCCACGCGGCGGGGGAGGAGCGATGGTTCCCCGTGCTGGTCCCGCTCAGACCGCTGCCGATTCAGCATCTGGAGCCGGGCCTGCTCCTGGGAGTGGACCTCTCCTCCCGCTCAGGTTCCCGTGGCGGGGAAAGCCTCGGGTGGGGCCCTTGGCTTGCTGTGGCCACAGCGGGCCATGTTTCTCTTACAGCTGAGAGCGGTTCAGCTCAGACTGGGTGCAGCCCCAAGGGCTCATGTAACTCAAAGTTCAAAGACAGCCAGAGCTTCAGGCTCGGCTGTACCCAGGTGCACAAACGTGTTGCCAAAGTCTTCTCTCCAGCTCTCAGCCCTGTCCTCTCTTGGGTTGGCTCTCTCCACGAGGTGGCCCCTGAAAGCCCGTCTCTGAATAGTGGCTGCAGAGGTCCTAGGATCACACCTGCCCTCGCCTGGCCAGGTCATGTCCCCTGTCCTGCACGTCACTGGGCCAGGGGGTGGGACGGTCATAGGCCCGCCCTGCAAGTAGATAAGGAGGCACTGACGCTGGCGGGGGGGCCACTCCCCAAGGGAGGCTGCGATGCTGTCACCAGCAGAAGGGACACCCACCAGGTTCTCATCAGGCAAAAGGAACGGGGGTCTATGACACAAAGGACCGGGTCAGACGCATGGCTGAGGCTAGCTAGACACAAGGGAAGATGAGTCCCGGAGCTGAGAGCCGGTAGTCGCTGTGACCTGTGTCTGGAAGCCGCAGTCACCTCCACCTGCCGGACACGGGGGGGGGGGGGGGGGGGCGGGAAGAGCCCACCCCCACTCCACTGCCGCCCGGTTCTGCTCCTTCCCGGTGCACTCCTGGTGACAGCGTCCCCTCACGGCAGCCAAGGACCAGAAGAGGTCAGGAGACACAAGGATTCTCCTTGCTGGCCGCTGGGGCCCCCTGGCAGAGCCATGCCTGAGAGCGTGTTCGTTAACACCAGGCAAGCATCCTGGTCGCTTAATTACGGCTTAATTAAAGGAGACGATCAGGAGCCAGGATAATAAAAGCCCAGGGATAATGGAAACAAACCGCTTTGTCCCGGGTGACACAGAAGATGTCCTGTCTGACGAATCCTTCCTTGAAGCCGAGCTTCCTGGCTCCTCGATTTGGGCGATTCGGGTTGAAAATGGCCACGTATCCAGTTCAGTGTCAAGACCAGAGACAGAAGCTTCACTCGGCTCTGACAACTTCTCCGAGTTGGGTGTGCATCCCTTGTTCTGGGCCCACTCCCCACGGAGGGGACCACAGAGAACCAGTCTGTTTCACCAGTGTCTGTGTGGACCGTCTGCCCGTTGATCCTTCCCTCCTTCATTCAACAAACATTGTATCTGGAGATTTTCCAGGGAGCCTTCCAGTCCGTCAGGAAAGAAAGACATTCAGCAGATAGTCACGGGATTGCATTTCTATCAAGTTGGCTGAGAGACACAGACCTATGGGTGACGAGTGCTGAAGCGACCGTTCTCTGGCTCATGTGCGTCCGGGTGGGCCAATTCTCAGGCCAGCCGTGGCTTGAGCAGGATCTCTGACGGTGGGGGAGGCCTTTCTGGCATCGTCCAGCTTCCTTCATTGGATATGTCTTCCTTCTCCCTCTACACCTGTGGGGTCCCAGGGACGGCTCTCCACCCGGGAAGGGAGGATGTCTGCCTCAGCCTTCTGGGCATCACCCTCGCCACAGTTGATTGGCCAGGATGGGTCACGTGGCCACATCTTGTTGCAAGGCAGGCTGGGAAATGCAGTCTTTACCTGGGGGCTGTGGCCCCTTGGTTCTGTTGCCATGTGAGGGGTCGAGAGGGGCAACTTAAGGGAGACAAAGCCTTATGGAGTGTGGGTCTGGGGGCTCGGCACGGAGGGAGTCAGGGAGACGTGAAAGTCAAGGGGTGGGTCGGAGAGGGGGGCTTGGCGAGACCCAAGGCTCTGGTCTCGGCCCCGAGGCTCATCTGGCCATCCCCCAGCGTCAGATTTCCTGGGTTAATGCGGCTTCTAATGAATGAGTTCTAGTCAGGCTGCCACCACTCCCCACACGGCCTGGACAGACGTGGGGCCAGAGGGCCAGCTTGGAGCTGAGACCCCAATCTCCCCACTCACGACTCCCACCCCCTCCCCTGGCCTGCACGTCTCAGAGCAGCCCGGGCAGATGCGTGTGGGGTTCTTGCCGGCTGGGGGCCCCTGATCCCGCGCAGAAGGCCCTTCACGCGGCACGCACCTGCCGCCATGTCCTCTGCACCGACCGGCACCACCCAGCTCACCTGTGTGCGGCCGTTCCCCCTTCCAGGGCCGTTTCCGTTCTTCCAGAATCACCAGTATCTCTCCTCCAGGAGGGGAGCCCTTGGCAACGCTCTTTCTCTCTTTCCTTCTTTTTTTGGTTTGTGTTTTTTAAAAGACTGAAGGCAAGCTGTTACGCGTCACTGCGGCATATGAGAGGAAGCACGTGTTTTCCACACACAGCTGCTCCCCATCTCAGGCCCCAGCCATGCAAAGTTTTAGAAAGTAAACACCAGTGGATCCGAGTCAGAACGTTCCAGATGGCGGGGCTGCGCCGGTGGACGCGGCTCCCGCGGAAGTTGGAACATTCCCTGCCGAGCAGAAGCTGTGCTGCGAGTCTGTCTCCGCGGAGGCTGGGCGGCTCCTGCTTCTCTCCTGCCTCTTCTCCAAAGGTTTCCCCCAGAGTCCGAGAGAAGCAGGGCCGGGCAGAGGCTCGGGGCTCGGGAGCGTGCTTGCGAGCGTGACCTGTGGGGGCGGCAGGTGCTCAGGCCAGGCCCCTTCCCCCCTGCTTGGAGGGGTGGGGCTGCAGCACGGGCCACGCAGGGCCCCACACGTTTGCCAGTGGTGGTTCCAGGAAGCCCAAAGGCAGGGCGGGGGCTCCGTGTGCTTTTAGATACGTGGGGAGACCAGACCACGTGACGTGGCCCTATTTTCACCTAGTAATTGTACGTTAGAGACCCGGGAAACGAGCCACAGTTTCTGAAGCTATGTTTCACCGCTCTGTAAGATTGAGAGAATTCACGTGAGCCTGGCGAAATGCTCACCGTCCACGGCGGGAAGTGTCACCATCGTTATTTTTAGTTGGCAGTAGGGCATTGAGGGGGATGAGGGGAGGGGTCCTTGGCGGGATCTTGAGACCAGACTTCAGGGAATTCGTTAGGCTCGGCCTGGCCCCAGACCGCCCTGGGGGGTGTGTGTGTCACGTAAGGTCACAAACTCAGCAAACCAGATGAATCTGAAGTTTCACCGCAGTAGAGAAGGAAGACACTCTGTCCGTGGAACCAGGTCTGTATTTCCCACGTTCCTTTGGCCACAACTGATGTTAAAGCCACGCAGCAGCAGGCAGAGAAGGGACGTGCGGAATTGTCCGCACGGCCCAGGGCGGGAGGGACTCAGGGACGCGGCTGAGCGGGGCCTCTGCCCCCCGTGTCTGCTGTCCCAGGACTTGGCTCAGCGGCTCCTGCAGAGCAACCCCCACCCAACCCCGAGCGACGTGCTCACAGGCCTGTCACCGGAGAGCCTCGCACTCGCCCCCCACGCGGAACAAGGATCTCCCGGCAGCACACGGGCCGGGCTGGGATCGTGCACGCGCAGGCTGCCGCCGTTTCCCGAAAGGAGGAGGGCAGGTGGACCGTGCCAGAATCTCTCACAGCCCCTCCCACCGTGTCTGTGTCCCCGGCTCCCTGGGGCCAGCGAGAGTGCCCCCACGACTCTCCAGCGTGGCTGGTGCACTCCTCCTCCCCTCTGAGGCTCTAAGCTCAGGGGTCAGTGCGCCTCAGCCTGGACAGTGGGGGCTCACGTCCCCCTGGACATTCGAAGAACTCCGGACGACAGCCCCTGCCGGTCGTGGCCAGATGCCCCCTCGGCCCCCACGGACGGGGGCTTGGCTGACTCAGAGCCAGCCTAGGGGGCTGTGCCAACACAGGCACGCACTCCCTGGGCGGCTTTGGATCCCTGATCAAGCCATGCCTGGACCCCGCCTGCCCCTCACTTCCCAGTTACAGGAGCTAATAAACTCCATTTACTCTGTTCAAGCCCGTACATGTTGGGATTTCCGTTATTTGCCGCAAATAAAGTCTCGACCAATGACCAAATATTGACTTGGGGCATTATATCAACAAATGCAAAATATGCCAGCTGTGGGGACAGATACAACTATGAAATCTCGGAGGCTTAATACAGAGAACGTTTACTTTCGGCATTAAAAACTCATGTCACTATTCAACGTAGGTCATCGGGGCCAGTTGGCAGGTGTAAGCTCCACCCAGGCGCCTGAGGGTCCCGCGGCTCTTTCCTCCTCTGAGCGCCGTGATCCTCTGTACTCGGCTGGCCATGGGGACAGAGCCTGGGACAGAGCCTGGATCCGGTCTGGGCCTGGGAGGGAAGCCCATCAGTTCTGCTCCCATGCCATTGGTCAGAACTCGGTCACATGGCTGCACCTTGCAGCTGGGGAGTCTGGGAAACGTAGTCCAGCTGTGTGTCTAGCTCTGCCATGCGACTGCACACGTCCCGGGCTTGCTTCTTGCCCAAAGCCGGGCTGATGCTCAGAGCTGGACCACAAGCCCCGGCCCCCTCTCCACCCTGGATGCCAGCTGGCTGGGCCCCAGGCTCCTCGGCACAGCCTTACGAGGCCGCATTCTACACCTGGGAGGCTTGTTGGGTTGCTAAAGGGAAGTGTGTTTTGGGAAAATCCGGTCACACCTTCGAGGAGACACTCGAAGCCTGTCAAAGGGAAGCCAGCCCACGGGGGAGCTAGTGGGACAGATATTTCTTTTTTTTTTTAATTTTTTTTTAACGTTTATTTATTTTTGAGACAGAGAGAGACAGAGCATGAACAGGGGAGGGGCAGAGAGAGAGGGAGACACAGAATCCGAAGCAGGCTCCAGGCTCTGAGCTGTCAGCACAGAGCCCGATGCGGGGCTCGAACTCACGGACCGTGAGATCCTGACCTGAGCTGCGAAGTCGGACGCTTAACCGACCGAGCCACCCAGGCGCCCCTGGGACAGATATTTCTAAGTGTAGCTGAAGCCGCTCCCTTTTCTCCATCCGGGACACGGGTGGCCATCTGGAGAGGGGAGATAATTTCGGAGGCTGGGCTGCTTCCTGATTCCCTCCCAGGATTGCTGTGTTAATCACTGCTTGTCAAGCAGGGCCACGGACCCAGGGGAAGACCATCTCTCTCAGGGGAAGCCAGGCTTCGTGCTGTTTGCCGCCATCCTGCCCCCTTCTCCAGGGGCAGACGGTGCGGGGGGCTAACCATCGGGGTAGCACAGGGGTCTGAGGCCCCAAACCCGCTTTAGACCCACACTCTTCTCACGTTACTCATTTCTTTCTATCCCTGCCGCACCTCCTTCTTCCCGTCCACACTGAGGGGGAGGCAGGGAAGGAAGCATTTGGACCCACGGCGCTGGAGATGCTACGTGTGGAAATACTGGCAGGCACCCGCTTGACAAACAGTCTGGGAAGGAACACACAGCAGCTGTTCTGTCAGTGGCCCCGGTCCCCTCCAGCGTCTCTCGCGCCAGGAAATGAAAGTGTGTCAGAGCATGCGGACTGTACCCCCGCTGGGGCCTTGGGGAGGAGCACAGAGGGGGAGGGAGGGGGGAGGGAGCAGCTGCGCAGGACCAGGGGAGGGATGGAGATGCTCGGTTGCGGCGTGGGGACTCGGGCGTGGCGGCGCGTGGAGGGACGGGGCTTCTGGGTTCTTTTCGCTCCCGTGTCATTATTTGCAGTGTCTGTGGTTCGGTCAGTCTTTGGGAGTCCGTTTCCCCGTGGCACCGCCGTAACCCCTGCCTTGTTCATCCACAGGGGCGATCGCGACCTGGCAGGAGGCGAGGTCTGAGTGAGAACCCTTGGCCAGCTCCCGCTTGTGTCAGAGCTCTCGCCGCGGCCCGTGCGTGTGGCCTGTGGGAACAGAATCTAACGGTTCTCTCTCTCGCTCTCAAACTTTCACCTTCGGATTTTCGTGTTCACTTTATAGATGAGAAAATCCGACACTTGTCCAAGATCACCCAGCCGGTGAGTGATGGGCCTCGGACCGGCACTTCCAAAGCAATGGGAAAAGCAATGCCTGTGGGCATTGCCGAGCCCGTTTTGAGAGGGTATCTTGGTCATTTGAGCTGAGGGAGGAGAATGGTCAGGCAGGCCTCCCTGGCAGAGGGGCTGCGATGGTTTCCTCGTCTCGCCCCTCATGCCCGCCTCTAGGGCTGTGCCAGGATGTCTGGGGAAGCCACCCCACTCCCCTGGCCTGAACTCTCAAGGGACTGGTGCCCTTTGGCGTGGCTGTGCTTGGATGGCAATCTCTGAGAACAGACCGCCTGGGTGAGGTGGGCACCAGGGCAGGGAGAGCATGCTCATCATCCCAACCAGAGGACCGGCCTAGAGCCGACGGGGTGGGCGCAGGGCGGGGCCCACACCCTTGAGGGTCCACCCCTCTCTTATTCCGAGGGGGAAACTCGGTTGACAAACAGCGTGTGTGTTACCTCACTTTCCTCGCATTTCTTGGAGAAGGAAGTTGAAGCTGGGAGGATGACGTGACCTTCGAGCCCTGCGGCAGCCAGGTGGGGCCGGAGCATTTCTGGAAACATCTTCCAGGAAAGGAAACGAATACGAATATGCCAAGACTATTTTGCTCATAACGAGTGACAGAAACCCAACTGAAAATGGCAATAAGAGAAGAGTTACTGGTCACGAAAGCAGATTCAGCTAACTGGGTGCTGGGGTTCACGTGCTTCCCAGGGTCCCTCATGTGGCCTATCCTCTGTTGGGCTCTCCGTTCTCAGCCAGGCCCCAGTCGCCAGCGAAGGTTGTCCCCATAACCTCCTCAGCCACATCCCGCCGGGTGTGCAAACTTCTGGGAAAAGAGCACCATCTTCCAGGCTTACACACGCGCGCACACACACACACACACACACATACACAGCAACAACTCAAAGAATTGAATCTTGTCCTGTCTTGGGCCATGTGTCCAACTTCAAACCAACCCTGGGACCGGAGGTGTGGAATATGCTAACTGACCAGATGAGCCACGGACCGTTTCTGGGTCTGGGGGTGGGGTCTGCCTCATATCCATCAAAAGATGCAGGATAGGTGGCTCTTCAGAGAAATCCCGGAGAGCAGTCTAAGAGGAGCAGAAGTGGGTGCTGGCCCGGCCGAGGAACAGGCGCGTCAGAGAAACGGATGACGATCCTTCCACAGCTGGCGTGGGCCAGCCTCACCCACACATCTTTAGGCCCGTGCAAGATGCGCATTCTTGACGTCGGGTTCCGACCCCCGCCCCCGCTCGTTGGTACTACCCACAGCTCTGAGCCAGTTGTGCTCACTTGTATTCTGTATAGGCCAACAGCACTTGGGTGCAGTGACAGAGCTCCCATAGGGGTCGGAGTTCAAGAAATGAGTCTGATGAGGGAGAGAGAATCTCTGTGTGTGTATGTGCAGTGACGGAGGTGATGGCGACGGCAATGGAGGTGATGGTGGTGGTGGTGATGATGATTATCGTGATGAAGAGGATGATGAGGATGATGATGATGATGGTGGTGATGGTGATGATGATGGTGGTGATGGTGATGATGGTGGTGATGGTGGTGGTGGTGATGATGGTGATGATGATGGTGATGATGGTGATGATGGTGGTGGTGGTGGTGATTGTGGTGATGGTGATGATGATGGTGGTGATGATGATGATGGTGATGATGGTGATGGTGGTGGTGGTGATGGTGGTGATGATGATGGTGATGATGGTGATGATGGTGGTGGTGGTGATGGTGATG
>NW_026057587.1:4551783-4553797 GCF_023721935.1 Panthera uncia | reverse complement strand
ATGATGATGGTGATGATGGTGATGGTGGTGATGGTGGTGATGGTGGTGGTGGTGATGGTGGTGATGATGGTGATGATGGTGGTGGTGGTGATGGTGATGGTGATGATGGTGATGGTGGTGATGGTGATGGTGATGATGGTGATGATGGTGGTGGTGGTGATGGTGATGGTGGTGATGATGATGATGGTGATGATGGTGATGGTGATTGTGGTGATGGTGGTGATGATGACCCGACGGTAATGGAGGTGATAGTGGTGGTGGTGATGGTGATGATGGTAATGATGGTAACGATGGTGACAGTGATGGTGGTGATGGCGTAGAATGATTGGCGAGGAGTCAGGGGTCTAAAAAAGGGATTCCAAATTTGCAAGTCCAGAGACCAGGGAAGTAAAAGAAGTGCCTGATGTGGGCCAGATGGGAAACGTGCTCCCGAAGGGAGCACTGCGTGCTCAGCACTCTCCACTTTTCCATGAGGAAACGGGAGCACATCTGTGGCCACACTTCTCAGCACTTCTAGAGACATCCCAGGTCCTGTTACATGTGAACTGTTCTGATTTCCAAATATTGGCAAAGGACTCAAGGTTTTGAAGCAAGTGTTGGTGGGCTCAAGAAAACAGACGAACTGGGGCTACTCGAAAGCGTCTGTGAGCTGGAGTGCGGAGCAGGACAGACAGAACAAAACGCGAGGGGCCTTGGGAGCGAGACCCTTAGCCTCCGCCAGCCTCGTCCCGGAAGGCGGGTCGGCGTCTCTCCCAGGGCTCCGGCCCCCGGGGTCTCTGCCTGCTTCCCGGGCTGTCTGCCCTCCGTCTCCAAGGCCTGGGCTCCGCCGGGCTCGGGGGGCACCCCGGCCCTCCCTGGCTGGGTGGGAGCCGCAGCAGGCCGCTGTGCAAAGCGTTTGACGCTCGAACTAAACTGGGGCTGGTTTGGGAGAGCCCGGCTCCACGGAGGCCGGTAATGGCAGCTGCGGGAACATTTACACAGAGAATTAACGGAAGGCTCGGAGGCTGCGTTTAAGGAGAGATCTTGGGATTTTCACCACAAGGTGCTCTGAGAGCCCCCCAGGCCCTCGAGAGGATAAAAGGAGACAGAGCCTCAGGAAGGGCCCTCCCCCATGGGCCAGGCTGGGAGCGAAGCCACCTCCCTCGGCCTTGGCCACCAGGTGACCCGGAGGGACAGCCGGCACCCAGGACTCCACACGGAGCGCTGTGGTTTCTGCAGCTGACAGCTGTCCCTTCTGCTTCTGGTGACCGCACCCGTCCCTCTCTGTCTCTGTCTCTCTGTCTCTGTATCTCTCTGTCTCTCCCTCTTCTTTCCCTCTCTCTGTCTCTGTCTCTGTCTCTATCTCTGTCTCTGGCTCTCTCTGCCTATGTCTCTGTCTCCCTCTGTCTCTTTCTCTCTCTCTGTCTCTATCTCTGTCTATCTCTGTTTCTATCTCTCTGACTTTCTCTCTCTCTCTGTATCTCTTTCTGTCTCTTTCTCTCTCTGTCTCTCCCTCCCTCTCTCTGTCTCTCACTATCTCTGTGTGTGTCTCCCTCTGTCTCTATCTCCCCCTTCCTCTCTCTCTGTCTCTCCCATCTCTGTCTCTGTCTCTATGTTATATCTCTGTATCTGTCTCTCCCCTCCCTCTTTCTTTCTGTCTCTGTGTCTGTCTCTGTCTCTGTTTGTCTCTCTGTATCTCTCTCTCTCCCTCTTCTTCTTTCTCTGTCTCTCTATCTCTGTCTCTTTGTCTTTCTTTCTGTCTCTGTCTCCCTCTGTCTCTCTCCCTCTTTTTTTCTCTCTGTCTCTATTTCTGTCTGTCTCTGTTTCTATCTCTCTGCCTTTCTCTCTCTCTGTCTCTCTTTCTGTCTCTTTCTCTGTCTCTCCCCCTCTTTCTGTCTCTCTGTCTCTGTCTTTCTCTTTCTGTCTCCTCCTCCTTTCTCTGTCTCCCTCTGTCTCTGTCTCCCTCCCTCTCTGTCTCTGTATCCCTGTCTGTCTCTGTCTAACTCCCTCTCCCTCTCTCTCTGTCTCCCTCTCT
>NW_026057587.1:4543060-4551773 GCF_023721935.1 Panthera uncia | reverse complement strand
TCTCTCTCTGTCTCCCTCTCTGTCTCTGTCTCCCTCTCTCTCTCTCTCTCTCTGTCTCCCTCTCTGTCTCTGTCTCTGACCACAACATTCTGCCTTCTTCTGGGGTCATGGCTTCCCAAGGTGTGCGGTCTTGGAGGACGGGTCAGACACTGTCCCCGCCCTCCAACGTGCAGCCGCCAGCCTTGTCCCCGCGGGGTCTGGCTCGCGCGCAGAGCACCTGGAGCCCGAGAAGGTGACGCTCACTCAGCGGGAGGGACGCCCTGCGGTGCACCCGCCTCGACAGCTCAGTCCCCGGACACTTCTGGCTCTGTCCCCACCTGGTGCTTTCCGGCCTTCTGTCCGGCTCGTGCCTTCCCGGGAAGTCCCGTGTCTGCCCGCGTTCTTCCGGATCAGAGTCTACTGGCTGGGCCGCTGTCTCGTGGCGGAGGAGCAGGTCCTGCACTCGGGGCCTCATGGCCGGCACGTCGGGCTCCCGCACTCTGAGGTGCGACTCCTCAGGCGGGGGCCTCTGTGCAGACAGAGCTTGGAGCGGCCTGTGCTCACCGCGAGCACCGGACCGACGCCTCCGACGCGCACGGCGCCCACAGCTGACCGCAGATCCGCCGTAGGCTCAGCCAAGTCCAGAGGAGCCGACCGGCCAACCAGCGAGCAGGTGGAGACGTGCCGGGCAGGCCTCTGGGCTCCGGGGGTTGTTCGTTACCCGGCAGAGCTGGGCGATAGACGGCTGATGCGGAACGCACCAGAGCAGCCGGGAAGAACCCCAAGATCCCCGCGAGGCCGGGTGACGAACCCGTCCGAACGTTGACGCTGAGACCTGACCCAGAGGGGCCCCCGAATCAGACCTCCAGGGAGCTGCCTCCTCTGCCTGGGGCCCTGAGCGCCGAGGCCAGGCTGCTTCCAAGGCCCCTCGCGCCTCAAAGATGACAGTCTCCGCGAGGCAGACGGCAAATCCCCGCGAGCAATTTCCTTTGGTGAAGTCGTTAAGAAAATTATATGTAGTGCTGAAATTATATAACTGTTATTACAGCTTGTTTAAAAATTATTTGGATTTAATTGATCAATTAGATTAAATTATATAGTCGTGAGGTTGGCACAGGCCCAGGCCAGAGCTCACGGGATCTGAGGAGCCCACGCTTCCGGCCCCAGAGACCTTGACGCCGGCTCAGATTTATTTTTGAAAACGAGGCTGTTGCAGGTTATTCGGGATGGTTTGTTTAAACCGGCGTGCCCGTGGTGCCCGTCTGCCCCGAAGGCCTCACCCCCGGCAGGGGCGCAGACCAGGCGGCACCTGCAGACGGTTCTCCTCGCCTGCCTGCTGACCTGCCGGGTCCCCGCTGCCGCGAAGCCAGTGCGCTGTCGTCCTTGTGTGCTGATGGGAAACTGCGCCGCTGGCCCGAGGGCCCGCCCGGTCAGAGGCTCACCGCGGCACCGTCCCCTCGGGCAGAGCCTGGGACACGGGACCGCCTTGGCAGGTCCCGACACATCACGGCGGCCCCCCCAGGTGCAGGCAGCACCCCCTGCCCTCGGAGGCCGGGCGTGAACGGGAGGCACAGAAGTGAGAACAGGAGCCCCGCCTTCCCGAGCTGAGGACCCTCACGCACGGCGGGATGTGGGGGCTCGGCCGGGGCACGGGGGGCTTGGGGGCCGTGACATCCGAGCTGGTCGTAAGCAGGGGCGAGTTGTGCAAGAACCGGGGAGCTGCCCCTCGGAGGCACCCAGGAGCCGCGGGTGAAGGTCGGGGCGCCCGCGGTTTTCTTCCAGACACTCGGTCTGGAAGCGCACACGGTTTCTGTGTCGGGCAGGGCGCTGAGCAGGTGGGGGGGGTCTCAGCCCTGGAGGAGCTGGGGTATCCCTTCATCTACTGTCACAGGCTCACGGGGGCCCCCGGCTGGTGCTGGGACGCGTCGCAGAGTGTGAGTCGACCCCGCACTCTGGAGCGGGTCTCCCCAGCCGGGTTCTCGGGGCGGGGGGCGTGGGGGCTGACGGTTCCCGCGGGAGAGGACAGCCAGGAGCACGGCCGCCCCTGTGCCGTCCCAGAAGGTGCTGCACGACGTCTGATTTACGAGGAATGTGTAAATGTGGTTTGGGAACAGCTTGCTCCTTCATACTAAATAAAATGGAAAGGCGGCGGTGGGGGCGCCTTGCCTGCAAGCCCTCTCGTGTGTCCCAACGACCGCCATAAATCTCTCCTCGAGACGGCTTTGCTTTGTGGCCTGTCTCTGGGGAGGTCAACGAAACACGAGAGTCGGAGAGGGACCTCCACTGCAGGGGGTGGGGGGTGGCCTGGGTCCCGAGCAACCCCTCCTGCCGCTCTCAGTTCCCGAGCGTCGAGTCCCTGGGAAGTAAAAGTCCTTCTGTGATTCCAGAGGAGACCACGCCTGAGGACGAAGAAGCCATCTCCTGGTACAACTGGGGTTTTGTGCTATTGTGGAAGATTCTGTTAGCAAGCAGCAGGGACCCAGCCCACAAGCTTAACCAAAACAGAAAATGCATCGATTTATGTAGTGGGGATTGTGTGATGGACCCAGAGCTTCAGGCACAGCTGGATCCAGGGGCTGAAATGATGTCCTCGCAATCCGCCCCTCTGTGTCGGGGGCAGAGATAGCCATGCTCTATAAAGTCACTGCGAATCCTGGAGCAGTGGATACTAAATCGTAGCTCTTAGGGGAAAAACCAGGATTAGATTCCTATTAGCTTCTGGTCGCATCAATTTTCATCAATTAAAAACTTTTTTTCAATGTTTATTTATTTTTTTTTTTTTGAGAGAGAGACAGAATGAGCGTGGGGGAGGGTCAGAGAGAGGGAGACACAGAATCCGAAACAGGCTCCAGGCTCCGAGCCGTCAGCACAGAGCCCGACGCGGGGCTCGAACCCACGGACCGCGAGATCACGACCTGAGCCGAAGTCGGACGCCCCACCGACCGAGCCCCCCAGACGCCCCTGGAGACACCTTTCAAATCTACACTGTTGATTCGGTAACGTTGACCTCACGGCCAACAGCTCCAGGGTTGCAGCTCCGCGCAGAGCAGGTCTGACAGGCCCCCGCCCGGTGCCAGCCCGAGCCCGGACCCTGCAGTGAGGCTGAAGGAGGGGTGGCCGCCCCAGACAGCCCCCGCAAGAAGGGGAGCCACGGCCGCCCCCCGGCCGCACTCCCCTGGGGTTGCTGTGGGGAGCAAGCAGACATGTGCTTTCGGAGCAGCGTCTGTGTGTTTATACACAGTTTACAAAATAGAACCGTGTTGAAGAGAACGTGGGGGCTGTGCCTTCAGGTCCGCGATGGAATATTACTCAACTTCTAGAAAGAGGGGACTTGTGCCGTTTGCCACACCACGGACAACCTTGAGCGACGTTACACTCCGTGGACTAAGCCCGGAGGACCAGGACCGCGCGGCCTCATATGTGAAATCTGAAAAAGCCGAGCTCACGGAGGCAGAGGAGGGCGGCGGGGGCCAGGGGCTGGGGGCCAGGGCCAGGGAGAGGCGGGTCAAGGGGCACACGTCCAGCTGTGGGTGAGTTCTGGGGGTCCCACGTCCGGCACGGGGACCGCAGGGACCGGGACTGCATTGTGAACTTGAAATCCGCTGAGGGCCACCTCCCTTATTCTCCTGCACGCACAGAGAGGTGACTACGCGGGGAATGGGTGCCGTTGCCGGGATCCGTCCAAGACGTATCACGTCGTCACGCCCTACCTCTTAAACACCTACGATCGTTATTACACGCAATAGAGCTAAAATATGGAGATCTTATTCTGCGATTGTTCTGAGGCCACTTCCTCCGGCTGTGACCGCGGCACCGACACTGGCCAGAGCTGCCCGGCTCGTCCCCGGGGGGGCGGTGGGATCCTGCCTGGCGGTCAGGCTTCGCCCGCGTGCTAGCCGTCGGACAGGCCGGGCCGTCTGTCCTGGGGGTCCGGGGGCTGGCAGCCCAGCGAGAAGCCCCCAGACAGGAGCGGGGCTGCCCCGGACGCTGCCTGCCCGATGGGGGCGTGGGGGTCTCCGTCGGCTCGGACAGGGCCTCACGAAGTCTGGGCGGTAAGCCCACAGGGAGCCACGGTCCCCGGAAGCCACGAGGAGTGGATTTTCAGGTCCTGCTGGGTGATCGGAAACCTGTCAAGGGACCCAGACAAAGGAGGGCAGGCCTGAGAGTCGAGGGAAATGAAAACCATTTTGATGGCTATTTTTTCCTCTGACAGAAGGCAGAGCGTCCAGCCGAGATGTTCTCTGTGAGCTTTGAGCTAATTCCCCCTCCAGCAGACAGGGAAATCAAAGCCCTCTCTCGGCCACTGCTGGTGGCTTCGTGTCCCTAACGTGCTGCCCTTCGGGGGTGCCGGCTGCCTTTGAGGAGGCCCAGACCCAAGGTCGTGCCACTTCCCGGCCTGCCGGCAGCGGGGACCCCGCACGGGGCCTCCCGTCCTGGTCCTCCCTGGGCCCCAGACACGGGGCGGGGCCCATACCTTCCTTGCCCGGTCCCCGCAGTCAGGTGGCCTGGAAACGTGGCCGCCCGGTCAGGTGCGGGTGGCAGTCTGGTGCCACCAGGTGGGGGTCCTGCGCTTGGGACACCTTCAGACCGGAGGTTTGCTTCCAAGCAGCAGAACCGGGAGGGCGGACGGCAGCCCCGGGGCCGTCACTGCCTCCGTTCAATCCTGGCCGTGCCCCGCTGATCTCGCGATGTCTCTGAGACGCCCCCACCTCACCTGCACACGCCCCCCACCGCCAGACACACACGCACACACACGCATGCACACTCCCCCTCCCCACCCCCCCCCCACCCCCCCTCCGAGCACATTCTCATCCGGGCACCACCTCTCCTCCCCTTGACCTGCTGGGACCTGCCTGGCCTCCAGATTTGGACGCCCCTCGCCCTCCCTGATGTCTGGCACGCCGTGAACCGCATCACCCACCCGGGACTGACATGCCCGTCGGCAGAGGTAGTGGCCTGTGGGCCACCGGCTGCCACGCGGGGGCGTCTGGCAGGGGGTCTGTGGTGACGAATAGTCCACAGGCATCTCTGTTGACTCTGTGGGGCCACTAAGGTCAGACTGGTGGCCTATGTCAGAGTCAGGGAAGAGGGGATCAGAGCCGGGGTTCTGGGTATCATTGGCCACTGCTTTGTCTGCAGCGCGGGTCCGAGCCGTGGATGGGGTTTCCAGAGGCCAGTTTCTGAGCGAGAACTGTGCTGGCGCAGCGTCCGGCCGGGGCCTCCCAAAAGAGAAACTGCCACCAGGGCAGGAAACTGCCACGCGGGGTCTCGACTCTCCGTTCCTGGCTCAGGGATGTGAGGCAGAGGCCGAAACACGGCTCCTCGGTGATCTGGTGGAAACCGGGTTCCCTACAGTCTTTGCTTGCATTCGGATTCTCTGCTATACGATGGTTGCATTAGATTCTATTTTTTTTAAGTTTATTTATTTTGAGAGACAGAGAGAGAGAGAGAGGGAGAGAGACAGTAGGGGGAGGGGCAGAGAGAAAGGGAGAGAGAATCCCAAGCAGGCTGCAAGCCCTGAGCTGTCAACACAGAGCCCGACGCGGGGCTCGAACCCACGAACCGCGAGATCATGACCTGAGCCGGAGTCGGACGCTTGTCCGACTGAGCGCCCCAGGCGCCCCTGAATTCTGATGTGATAAAGGTCATGCCTTGCTTCCCTGCACAGCCTGGTATCTGGGAGTCGGGGTGAGTTTGGAGCGAACTCCTGATTGGTTGGAGGGTTGCCATGCAGATGATGGCGTTTTCACCAAAGTACACGGAAGTCCGCTCCCACCCCCGCTGTTCTGCCTGCGGAGTTTGCGTGATACTTTCCAGCCGGTACGTGAGAGTGGAAGTGGCAGGTGCCATGTCTAGGCCGGGCACTTAACGGCCAGTACGAGGCCCTCCTAGGCTCTCCCTCGCTCTTCGTCACAGCCGTCGGGACATTCGAGCTGCTCTCAGAAGGCTGGTCCCGCGGCGTCTGGTCGGGGACACGTGGCGTGTGTGAGAAGTGGCCTCGCATCGTCGCGGCACGTGAGACTTGAGGATTGCTTGTTACCGCAGCAGAACCCGGCCTGTCCTGACTGATGCGCGAGACGGGAAACAGAGGCTCGATTGCAAAAGAGAAACGCCCTTCTCTCCGTGAGACGCGAGAGACCCACTTTGGGGTGTGCCGAACTTCAGCTTGGAGCCCAGTCTGGGACCCAACTTGTGGCCCAGCTCGGAGGGAATTCTGTTCAGATCTGAGTGCTGTCTCAAGGCCGAGCTCTCGGCACAGTGTGACTTCTTTGACGTTAAAGAGCCTGGCATTTCCCTAAACTGGTGTTAGTTTACGTTCCACGGCCCCCGTCTTCCTGTCGCCTGTGCCAACAGTGTCCCCTCAAGGTCTGGTTCGCACCACTCCCCCAGGACCCGTCGATGCCGTCCCACAGGACACCTGTGAGACCCGGTGGGCTTGTTCTGTACCGGCAAAGGGCACTCTGGCCCTCAGACCCGCTCAGGGCTCCTGGAGGGCTGTCTGTCTGTCCAGGGACACCCCTGGAGGCTGAGGCTTTGTGGCGGAGGGAGGGGTGCATGGGCAGTGTGCACGTGTGCATTCTCAAGCACGGCTGCCCCGGGGTGGCTTTGCTTCTTCCACGGTCACTGCCTCCCACCCACGTTATTGTGGCACTCCTCCTGGTGAGCATTCGGTGTGACTGCACGTCAGACGTGGTTTGCCGGGCTGTCGGATCGGATGCACCCCCTCTCTGCAGCGTACCCCCCATCTTCAACGTGCTTGTATCTCAAATGAAATATTTAGCCAAATACTGATACATAGTTTGGATGTACCCTTTCCTGATAAATTTCAGAACACAGTACAATGTATTTACATGAACAAAATAATGTTTTCTCCGGCAAAACCACTTTAACATCACTTTCAATAAACATATAATGAAAAGTACTTGATTTTTTTTCTTGAGCGACAGAGGCTGATAAATCTGATTCTGGAGCCAAATTGTCTGGGCTTGAATCCCAGAAATTCTTTGCCATCCATGTGACCTTGGGCGAGGCACTGGCCCTCTTGGTGACTCAGTTTCTACATATGTAAAATTAGACGATACCAGCTTACGTGGTAATGTGGTTGCTGTCCGTCTTAATCTGTTAACAGCCATAAAGGAACCAGAAGAGTGCCTGGGAAAAATCTTACCACGGTGTAAATGTTAGCTTTTTGTATTATTATTCTGAAAGCTATCCTTGTAAAATTGGGGAACATCTTACAACATGGCATTTTATAAACAGAAAAATACAGTATTTCCTAAGAAGGGACATGGGATTGGCTATTTATCAAAAACAGACCAGTGTTTATCAAACCTGCTGCATCGTAAGACTCTCCTGGAGTGATGATTAAAAACTGAATTCTCAGGCTCCTCTCAGAACAACTGATTTATACGGTAAACACCCCGTAGACAGCTGGCTGCAAGGCCCAGGAGCGGCTCTTTCCTGATGGTGGTCCTCTGACTTTCTTGAGACAAATGTCCTGAGGAAGAAAAGATAGTTTTGATGAGGACAAGGAGAAATGGGTGTTTTCACTCTCACCAGATTCTACCAGGAGGCACAAAATGTCCAAGCTGGGTAGGCTGGCCTGCCTGAGGTCAAGAAATATGCGTTGGAGAAGAGAGTAAGACAGGACACGGGGCTTCGGGGAGCTCTTTCTGGACCAAGAGCCAGAAAACCGTAATGTCCCCTGACACACAGAGACACAGAATGCACACAAGTGCACACACAGACATTCTCCACGGACACACACAGAGACGCACACAAATGCACACGGACACACACAGAGACACAGAAATGCACACGCACATGAACACGCACAAATGCACACACACATGGACACACACGGACACGCACAAATGCACACGCACAGGGACACACACACGGACACACAACTGCAAATGCACACGGACGCACATAGAGACACAAATGCACAGGCACATGAACAAACACACGGACACACACAAATGCACACACAGGCACACAGACACGTGTACACACACAGCCAGAGCTCCCTGAAGCCCCGTGTCCTGTCTTACCCATCTGTGTATATTGGGGACCCAGCACCAAGTTAGCTCTTAATAAATGTTCCATCATTTATCCATTCAGCGAACACCTACTGAGCAGCAGGACGCGGGTGGAGCAGACAGGAACCTCTGCCTGGGGGTGCTCACAAGTTCCCTGGGGGGGCGTGTCTTTGCCTGTCATGGTCCAGCTGTCTTGTCTGTAAAAATGCGGGTGTGGGGCTAGATGTGAGGTGGGGGCAGCCAGGTTTGCTCTCCCCTGAGGTCTGGGCACCGGGACCCGGAGAACCTGACGCCTAGGGATCTGCGCCTTTTTTCTGTTCCTGGTGGGTTTCCAGGTTCAGGCCGGTGGGTGCCCCGGGTCCCGCTGAATCTCAGGCTCGGTCCCGCGGTGCTTTAACTCTCCTCCTCCCAGCCCTTAGCGCCACAGAGGGGGAGGGGAAGGAGGCCCGGAGTTGATTCAGTTTGGCCTAGGGAACCGGGGAGACCAAGCAGGTGGCTCTGACCCTGCCGCCCGCCCTCCTCCCTACAAAGGCACCTCCCACCCCCGCCCCAGGCCCGTGCACGCAGACATCACGGCCTTGACCAGGCATTCCCCAAGGCCCCTCTTCCTCGGGTCAAGTTTGAGGTTTTGAGTCTGGGGCGAGGGCTCTGGGAAGGAGGGTCCGCGCGCAGCAACCGCCCCCCCCCCCCCC
>NW_026057587.1:4527934-4542660 GCF_023721935.1 Panthera uncia | reverse complement strand
CCAGGGCCGGGGCCGCGCCCCTCTGCGGACGATGCCGGCTGCCCCCTGCGCGCGCGGCCCCGGGCAGCCCCTGCGCGCGGGGACCCCGGGCGCGCTGAGCGGGCGCGGGTGGTGCTGAAGGGACAGCTCCCGGGCGCGGGCGGCAGAGCGCGCAGTCAGCCCGCAGCCCCCCCCCACAGCACCCCCCTCCCCCGCGGCCCCGCGGTCAGCCGGGCTGGCTCATGGTCCCCGAAGCGGCGGGCCAGGCGGAGGCTCCTGCGGCCGCTGGGCCCACGGGGATGCCCCGCGGGTGAGGCCGCCCCCAGCTTCCAGCCGCGCTCATGGCGGTGGCCAGGAAGATCAAAACTTTGCTGACGGTCAACATCCTGGTGTTCGTGGGCATCATCGTCTTCTCCGTGTACTGCCGCCTGCAGGACCGCTCCGAGGGGCTGGTGCAGACCGTGCGCAGCGCCGACCGCCGGGTGCGCGGCCGGCACGCCAAGGCGGGCGCGCTCGCCGACCGCGAGGCCATCCTGGAGCGTCTGGACCACCTGGAGGAGGTGGTCTACAGCCAGCTGAATGGTGAGCCCGGGCAGCGTCCGTCTCGGGACAGAGGGGCTGGACAGAGGGACCGGAGGGCGGGGAATTGTCCCCAGTTCTCTGGACACCGCACTGTGTCCCGGCCACTGGAGCCCACACCGACCCCAGGGGCCTGATGGCCCCGCAGGGGCTGGGGTCAAACTCCTTCCGTGCTACTTCTGGAGGAGGCTGGGTAGGAGGCGGATAAGGAGGAGAAGGGCTCCCTTAGCAGAGAGCGGCGGCCTGGGTGACCACTCATTCATGCACGCACCCAGTGGACACTTGAGAGCCCTCCCCATCAGCCCACATGTGACGTCTCCAACTTACTCCCTGAGAGAACTTGAGAGAACCTCTAATGAAGCTCTACGACTTGCTTCAAGAGCAGGCCGTGCCCAGGTCGGAGGGTGAGGGGCAGGTTCTGCTTTTCCGGCAGCTGTGGGGGCGGGGGGCCCTCGCCTGCCGTCACCCCTCTCGCTCCTGGAAGACGCGGGCACTGGAGGGAGGGTGGTGCTGCCCTTCGGCGGTTGCCGGCGTGGCGTTCCTTGACGCCGGTGGGGAGAGGTGCCTCCCTATGACCCCGGGCCTGTCCAGCCTCCCGTCCTGGGGACGCCTGGGGCTCCCTCCAGATAGTGTTGCTGTGGGACAAGCATGAGGCCGGGGGCTGGCGCCTCGCGGACAGATTGAGTCAGGGGAGCAGCAGGGGCTTGGCAGGTGTCAGTCACCTAGACGGACCCTGGGCCGTGGTGCGTGGGAGCCCACAGTCCTTGGGCTCTTCGTCAGCAAGCCCAGCGTCAGTGCCACTGAGGGTCAGTGTGACCGAGGGTCAGGGCCGGTGGCTGCAGCTGGGAGGAATGGGTGTTTTCCACCTTGGGAGGCAGCGGGCCGAATACAGTGGGTGCTGGTCCCTGGTCGGTCTCTGTGCTGAGGTACGAGGAGGAAGGACAGAAGTTTGTGTGTTTGCCTCATTAGTGGGCTTTTTCTGCCTGTTCTGTGCTGTCCTGCAAGTGAACCAGCAGCTCCGCCAGCCTGGTCGGGAGGCATCGGCAGCAGGCTCTGGGTGGAGGTGTCGGGCCTGCACCGCCGGGGGTCTGCCCCGGCTTCCTGCCCGCAGGGGGCGGGGGCTTCTCGGCCTTTCCTTCGGGAGCGCACCCTGTGACCCAGGGGCTCGGTGACAGCTGGGATGAGGGGACCGTCCGCAGCCTCCCTCGCTTTCTGGGAGGCAGCCAAGCATCCTTCTGGCCTCCCAAGTGCCCCCTCGCCGCCCCCCCCCCCCCAGGACCCGTGGCTCTCCCCCAGAGGTGCCTTTCGCGAGTGAGCCGTGTGGCTTTTCTGATCTCTCCCACCGAGCCGCAGCCACGAGGGGAGAAAAGTTTAGTCCAACTGCCACTGCCGTTCCGATGTTGTGATTCATCCTCCGGAAGAGCCGTGCCCCGTGACAGCACGTAGCTTTACTGAAGTGTATTTGCCAGGGAGTTATGGTCTGTTTTATGGGGAGAGCCGGAGGATTATATAAAAACATTGGCAGCACGTCGGGTTGTGTAACATCGCGACGGCCGGCTCAGCACCGTGGGCTGTTCTCACCTCGCCCTTCAAGGTGAGAAGAAGCCAGGGTTCTCGGTGGCGGAGAAGCCCAGGACCTCTGACTGACCTTCCCGACGCTAGCGGGACAAGGGGAGTGGTTCGGGAACGCGAGTGTCACCCCCTTGCTGACCCCGGCCTCCCCCGTGTCCCCAGTTCCCCTCTCCCCTTCCTCCACTCTTCACCCACCTCTTTCTCCAAATGTGCCACAGGCTCTCTCTCTGTCTGCCTCCCTCTCTCCGTCTCTGTCTGTCTGTCTCTGTGTCTCTGTCTCTCTCCCTCTCTCTCTCCTTGTGTCTCCCTCTCCCTCTCTCTCCCTCTCTTTGTCTCTCTCTGTCACAGTCTCTATGTCCTTGTCTGTCTCTTTCTCTCCCTGTCTCCCCTCCCTGCTCTCCTCTGATGAGGGTCTTACACCCCACTTCGAGGCCGTGTACCCCACAAGGTGTCCCACCCAGGAGTCACTCAGTATTTGTTCCTGGAAATGACGAGACAGACAGTGCTTCCCTCATCCCAGGCTGGTCCCTAAGGAGGGGCCGCTACAGGGTTGACATTTGCTCACGAGAAGCCATTTGAAAGCAGTGCTTAGCCCTCCAAACGGGTACCGACTCCCGACTCCCCGTGAGAAAGGACACTGAAGAACACGGGGGGCGGGGGCGGTGCTCCCCATGGCTGCCTGTCTGCTTCAGATTCAGGAAATGTAGAGGAAATAATTCCTGGGAGTCTCCACCGAGTGTGGAAAGGAGAGGAAGGAATCCAAAGAAAATGACGTATCACTTATATTTCTTCTGCCCTGACTGCCTCCTGGAGACGCCTCTCCTGGCTCAGAGGGGCTGGTGGGAAGGAAGGGGTGTCCCAGGAGTGGGGCCGGGAGGCAGGACATTCTTCCCACACCCTTTCTTCAGCCGCTCTGGTGACCTTTACTCAGGATGTCCTGTGGACCTCAGCAAAGACCTAACAAATGGTGTACATAGATCCAAATTCACAGGACCTGGGAGAAAATATTCTTTAAGGAAATGCAATGTAGTCACATCCTGTATGTGCATGCGAGTTGCTTCTAAATTCAGTGCTCAAGGCAAGAAAAAAAATGCGTATAGCCAGAAATCATCCTTCTGGATATCTTAAATCACATCCATGGTTCTGTGGGTACGACCGGCACAGGGAGTCTCATGAATGCGGTGTCTGGGAGCCTCTAAGCTTGGTGGCAAGAGGGAGGGAGATGTCCCCAGTCGGCCGCCTGGTCTGCAAGCCAGCCCCTGGGGGATGGGAAGGGCAGGAGAATTCTCCCGAGCTCCGGCCACATCGGGCGGCTCTGTCTCTGTTGTCGTGGGCGTGACCCAGGTGAAGGCAGTCACCTGCCAGCAGACCTCAGACCTCGTGTGCAGCGAGGCCAGGACTCCTCCCTGCATAGGGGAGGCCACCCACCACCCACCACCCACCACCCAGCTGCCCTGCTCCTTCCTGCCCCCGGACGCGATCTTCCGACCCTTGGGGCCACGGTTCTGGGTGGAGCTGGGCCGGGCAGGGAGCTGCCAGCTGTGGGGGGCCGGCTGCTTTAGAGGGAGGTACTTTCTAACATGCAGAGTGCACGCATCAATCCCTCCACCCCGACCCACTGCCGCCCAAACCCTGCAGTCAGGGGTCAAAGCGTGGGCCTGCTGTGCGGATGGCACACGAGAGCCCGCCAGAGAGTCCGGCCAGCTCTGCCCGTGCCCCGGGCCACTCGCGCTCGTCTGGGAAAGAGATGGTTTCGACGCTGCTCCCTCTCGAGCTCCAGCAACGCATGTGTGACCGGCTCTGTCTACACCGTATTTGTGGATGACGCCGGCCCCGACTCATCTGAGGGATTTTGTCTGTTTTGCCCGTGGCTCTAACACCCGGGGTCTCCGGCCGCATTGTGTGTGTACCTAGTGCTGTGGAGACGTTTGTGGAATGAGCAAGTGAGCGGACCTTCCTGTAAACCATTCATTGGTTTTGCATAAAGTAAATGTGTTTAAAAACACAGGTGCACATCAGCACCACACCCACAAGCAGAGGGGACCAAGCGACGATGACGAGACCGTGCAGGCCGTGACGTCCACGGGGCTCTGAGCCCAAGCCCGCTCTCTCTTCCTGAAACGGGAGATTCTCAAGTGAAAGACACGTGCAGGGACATATTAGCACGAAACCAAGACTCTCTCCTTGGAGAGATGGGTGATCCAGACCGTCTGGAAAAGGGAATCTGTCTCATGGCGGGAGTCAGTGTCATTCAACCCTATGTCCTTCTTTTCCCCCAAATCCTGTCCGGATTGTGGGTCCTTCCAGGACTGTGGCTGTGCCTTGGGAAGCCTGGTCTGTGGCAGACTGTGTCCTGAGGGGAAGCGGGTGGTCAGGGGCTAAGGGGCACATGCCCACTGCAGCGGGGTCCCAGATTTCTGATCAGGAGGCAAAAATCCTACTGACAATCTGAGAGCACTGAGGTTTTTTTAAATCTTTTTTTTAATGTTTATTTTTGAGAGAGAGAGAGAGCGCATGAGGGGGCAGAGGCAGAGAGAGAGGGAGACACAGAATCTGAAGCAGGCTCCAGGCTCCGAGCTGTCAGCACAGAGCCCGACTCGGGGCTCGAACTCACAGACCGCGAGATCATGACCTGAGCCGAAGTCGGACGCTTAACCCCCTGAGCCACCCAGGCGCCCCGCGCTGCGTTTTAATAATAAAACCCTAGTTGAGCTGCACAGAGGCTGTGGGGGTGGGGGTGAGGTGGTGATGCTGGATTTTTACCCAACGTTTGCCCTGGGCCTGTGGCCGCAGATGACACACGCACAGAGGTGTGCCCGTCTTCCACCGTGGTGTCTGCCTTAGCGATCGGCAGATATCACGGCCGAGAGGCTGAATTTGGGGAGGCTCTCCGAGGATTCCCCACCTGCTCTGAATGGTGAGTGGTCAGAATGTGCTCTCTGCCCCTTGGAGGCCTGGCTCAGGGTTTCAGAGGCTCTGCTAGAACAGAAGCCACGTGAGGCCCCTGATGGTCTCACCCCCCCCCCCCGCCCCCCTACCGTTTGCGTCACAAAAGGACGAGTGGATCGGATGGCAAGAGCCCACAGAAGAGGGTGCGGAGAAGGGGGTGGCTGGGGTCTGGGGAGAGCGCCCAGTGTCTGGCTGTCCCCCCCGGACACCCCTCGCCCCTCGCCCCCAGCACAGCCGCCCTGAGAGCCCTGTGTTTCTCGGGAGGGGTTCCGGGCTCTTCTGTGCACATAGGCAAGTCCGGGCTGGAAACGTTCCAGGACATTCCACTTGTTAGGGGGCGTGCGTTCCACAGAAAGCTTTCCTGTTCGTGGTGAGTTTTAGTTCCCCAGATGGCTTCCCGCTGGTTCCAGGCACCTTCCTAGCTTGCGTTTGCCCGGCCTCCTCCTCCCGAACCTGCTTTGTGAGCCGTGACGTCCTGCACCGCTGGCCTCAGCTGTCCAAGTGGCCGCGGCCGGGAAGACAGCTGTAGCTTGTCTGGGATGCGATCGAGGGTCCTGGCAGGGCAGCAGCGTGTAATCGGCTGGCCTTTTGCCCCTAGCGCTCCCAGCTGGAGCCCAGCCTCACGCAGGACGCTCGGGACGCCGGGACGGGGCTGCGGCTGTGTGGTGGGAACCGTCTTTCCCGCCTCCCAGCTGCCGTGGGCACGGTGCTGACAGCAGCCTGTGGTTACCTTTCATCACTCTGAGCAGGTGAACAGCACTTGGTTTTGCTTTCTTCCCTCCCCTCTGCCTGTGCATCTCAGCCTGCTGGGCTGGCCCTGGTCCCCGTCCAGCCACCGATGAGTCAGGACAGCCGAGGCCGCTTCCTGGACACAGGACTGAGCTCCAGGCAGACCTGGCCCTTTGTGTCTGGGGGAATGAGACGCGGGGACGCTCCATCCCGTGATAAGCGTGGACCTCACCAGGCCTGGCTCCATACGGAGACCCCGCAGCCGCGCTGCTAGGAATAATTCATGCTGGTGATGATCCCCGCTCGGGAGGTGCGGGGCTAAGTGATTGCATTTACAATTCAGCTCCGAAATCTGCATATTTCAAAGGCCCTGCTTTCTGAAAAGACAGTTTATCCTTGGTTCGCTGGAAACTCGACAGAAATAAGTCTCTGTATGTTTCCACATCCCCCCTGGAGGCATTCCAGGGCGGGATCCACGTCTTAGGACCAGGCTCCTGCTCCCACAGGGTCCAGACACCCTGGAAGGGAAAGCGGCCGGGAGCCAGAGGAGGGCAGCGAGAGGGGTCCCTGGCAGCTCCATCCCAGTGGGATTTCCGTTCCCAGAACTCCGTCCAGGATCGCCAGGACCGAGACGGTCTCCCAACCACCCAGCACGTCTAATTGCCATCTAACTGCCATTCCCAGAAAGGAGAAACTCATTTCCCCGGTTGTTTGAAAGGCACTCGTAGCTGCATGACCTCGGTGTGGCCCCGCGTCCGACCGCGGCCTGTCTTCGGGAGGCAGTGCTGGCCGGCAGCAGGGCTCTCACACCGCGGGCCACTGCAGACCCTTCCCGGGACGGTCCCGTGACGTCCGCCCGCATGCTGGAGGCCACAGAGGCCGTGTGTAGAGAAGCCTCTCCAAGCCGAGGGTCCCCCTCCTTGCGTGAAGGCAGACTCAGTTACCCATGTGGCTGTTCATTCCCCTCGTGTTCAGTGAGCACCTGCTATGCTCCTGATGCCAAGTCAGGAGACGTAAGCGATTGGGATGCAGGTGCCCCAGGGAGGAAGGCTGACGAGGAACAGGTCAGGCACGGGTGAGCGCCATCAAAAGGCAGTGCGATGCAGAGTGGGCGGGTGGACGGGGCGCTGGGCTGAGTCACGCCCCAAGGTCACATCCACCCGGACCCTCGGAATGGGGCCTTCTGTGGAGACAGCGTCTTTGCTGAGGTGCTCAGTTCAGCTGAGGTCACGCTGGAGCAGGGCGGGCCCGGTCCAGGGACCTATAAGGACAAGGGTGTCCTTGTAGGAGGCAGAGAGGCACGACGGGGAGGAGAGGCCGCGTGGTGGTGGAGGCGGGGACAGCGACACGTCCAGGAGCCAGGACGGGGGGTGGAGGGCCCGGCCCTTGGCCTCCACCCGAGGCGGTGGGGGCACGTCCTTCTGTCTAGCTGGTTGGCTTTGAAAGCACATCCGAGGTCTCACTCGGCTCCTGGGACTCAGATGAGATCTGCACGAGGCTGAGGCCCTGCCAGTTATCAGGCAGAAGACCGGGGCCTCCCCGGGGGCTGGAGGGGCCGGGCGGCCGGGGGTCCGCGTGCGGCCTCTGCCAGGCCTTCCCCAGCCGGCACTGTCACATTCGGATGGGTCTTTCCTGCCCGTGCCCTGCAGGACATCGGTGGCTGAACAGAGACCAGAGGCCGGTTTGCGCGCCCAGTTGTGGCACGGGGAATGTCCAGACGTCGCCCAGTGTCCCCCAGAGCAAGATAACCCCCGTGGAGACCCCTGTGTCACCCCGAGGGCCTGCTCCACCCCTCGGCGAAGTGGCTCACCTGCTCCGGGGCTTGGCGTGCTCCCCGTGACGTGGGGATGGCGGCCACTCCGTCCTCAGAGGGGTCCTGCAAGGCCAGAGGAGCTGGCCTGAGCAGGGGGTCGCCCCCGCGCCCAGCACGATTCAACCCACTCTGTGGAAGGCGCAGGATCCTACGGCCACCGGGAAGGTGCCGTTGAGACTGTCGCCTTTCCAAGGCTACGGAGAGGGGTCTCGGTTCCATGCCGCCCTCGCCAGGCCCCCTCCAGACACGCTCGCCTCCCCCCGCCCCCCCGCCCCCGGCCGTGGCGGGCACTTCCAGCTGTTCCGGCTGTGGGCTGGGCATTCACAGCCGCACTGGTTTTCTTCTCTGCGGGCTGACACTTTGGACAGACGCTACAGGCTTCCTAGTTTTGGTAATGACAGGTCACCTGTTTAAGAAACAAACGGGGCTGCTGAGCGGCTGACCGCGAGGGCATCCGGTCTGGGAGGGCGGCGTCCCCCCCGGGGTCGCGGACAGGTGGCCGGGACGGATGGAGGGAGGCTCTCTCCGGCTTTTCTGCCACCGTCTGATGGAACACAAGTAAGAAACTAAAGAAGCCACTACTGCAGACGTGGTGTGGGAGACATCCTGCCGTCGGGCCCCGGCACCTGTCAGCCACGTGGACTTGGGGACGTCACCGTGGCATTCTCCATCTCCTCAGGCCTCGAGGGAGGCTTATCAGTTCTGGCTTCAGTTGAGATCTTTGATTTTCAAGGGAAAACTCAATCCTGACAGACGTGACTCCAGTAGGACTCGCTGGCCCCTGGGACTGCCGGATTCAGTGGCTGGCGTCAGGTGAGGCTTGAACCAGCAGCCTGGCCCTTTCTGCCCACCCTCGGGGGAGCCTCAGCTTTACGTCTCTCCTGGAGCTTGGGTTCCTGAAGCACAGGACACTGAGAATGGGAAAGAGGGAGTTTCCGCGAGAAATCAAGGACGGAGATGCTAGCTCCCACACTCCATGCCTTCTCGCTCAGCCTGCTGTCCGCGGGGCGGTTCTGGGAGCATCTCTCCCCGCCCCCCCCCCCCCCGGCTCCCCCCCCTGCAGGCAGCACCTGTAGTCGTCAGGTCAGGACGCACCGGCCACGTGGGCCTTCCCAGGGGACTCAGAGACCCCAGCTGTCGGCCTTCCATGTTTTAGTAAATAAGCTAAGGGCAAATCGTTCCTTAAACCGCGGCCCCAGGGCCTGGCAGCATGCCAGGGGGGGAGTGCGCATGCGCGGCATCAGGCCTGCGGCGGGGCCTCGAGAAGTATCCCCTGTGCGGCCAGGTTACAAGCGGGACTCGGCTGCTGGCCCAGCCTGGGGGCCCAGGGGCGTGGGCTGCGGGGATGCGTGGGGGAAGGCAAGGGGGGAGGGGGGGGGCATAGGGGTGGTGCGGGGTGGGGGTGGGGCTCCAGGACGAAGGTCGGGGAGACGCCTTGGCTGTGGGGGTCTTAGCAGTGGGTGGGCGGCCTTGCCTGGACGACACAGGGAGGTCTGGAGCGGCTGGGGTCACGGCCGGTCTGTGAGCTTCCGGGATTAGTAGCGGGAACCGGGGAAGAGACCTCGAGGCAGGCTTGCCGAGACCCCGGCCGGTTTTCGACGTTTGCAGGTAGCGCGTTGACGCTTTCCACACTGCGGGCGCGTCCTGCTGCCCACAGGAAGACTGGGTGTTCTAGAAATGTGGGTTCTCCTGGACCGAGGTCCAGGAGCCCAGGCGTTTAGAGTCACTGACAGACACCTTCTTATAGGCGGTGGGGGCCTCTTGGCTGCTGTGGATGAGGGCTGGGTCCTCTGCTGCCCCTCGAGGGCCCCACGGGGTCGCAGTGGACATGTCAGTCTGCCGTTGGCCCTGAGAGGGAGGCATCGCAGGATGGCTTGACCCGGCCTGTTCTGGACGCCCGGGTATGCTGGTCACACGGCGGGCCCCTCGGCATCTGGCAGTCAGCAGGCTGGGGTCCTCACGTCCACGACGGGAAGCCCAGGGCAGGACCTGCGGGGCTGGGGTGGGGAGGGGGGAAATGCCCGGCACCCGTGTGGCGTCCGTGTAGGCAAAACCGCGAGCCAAAACCCAACTGCTTTTCACGTAAACACAAATAATATTTTTCATGGTGTAAACCTCAAACTTGCAAGAATACATCTGCAGGGTGTTCCCAGGAAGGCCAGAGGTTTTTGCTCAAAATGCACTGAAGGGTCAGTCCCAAGTGTGTGCCCAGGTCCGCTGGGGCAGTGCAGTGGCTCCGGTGACCCCACAGTGGCTCCGCCCATGGCCTGCCGCCCGGGTCCCAGCTGGCGGCTCTCTCGGTGCCGTGTTCCAGGCAGAGCTCCGGGCACCAGACACGCAGCAGCAAGGCCACGTGTGGACCCCACCCTCACGGTTCGCGTGTCCTGTGAGGACAGAGGGGAGACACAAGGATAAGCAGGTTTAATTTCCTCTTGATGAAACCAGTTAGCACAACTTAGAGGCTCAACGCGGCACATAGCAATTCTCTTGGTTCCGGAGGCCTCTCGGGGCTAAAGGCGGGACGTCCTGAGTGCTGGCTCCTTGTGGCCCGGGGGGTGGGGGGTCCCAGTGTCCAGGCACCTGCTTCTGGGGCCACGTCCCTTCCTCCGTCACGGGCAGCAGTGTGGGCCTCTGCACCCCGCCCCCCGTCTCCCTCCACACCTCCCCCCCGTCCCTGCGCAGTCTCCCTCTACTGCTCCCCTCCTCTCTCCCTCCCTGTCTCTCTCTTCCACTTGTCAGGTCCCTGTGACCACATCCACCTGCCCGCATAATCCAGGACAACCTCCCCAGCCCCAGGTCAGCTGGTCGGCGACCTTACTCTCTTCGCCACACAACCGAACACATCCCCAGGCTCTGGAACTGGGACGTGAGCGTCTTTGGGGACCCGTTATTCTGCCGACCACAGTGGGCAAACTGCTGACAAACGCTAAGGAGCAAACAAAATAAAGTGGGAAAGGGGGAAGGGCAGAGCTGGCGGGTGACACCGGTGTCGTTGCCAGGTGCCCAGAGGAGGCCTCAGGAAGAGACTGACTGGTGTCAGACAGGTGAGGGCGGGACATGCTCTGGGCCCAGCAAGTGCCAAGGTCCTGGGGCAGCGTGTGCCCAGTGCGTTGGCGGGATGGCTGGAAAGCAGGTTCGGGGGGGGTGGTGTGCTGGAGACTCCCATCTGGGTGCCCCGGGCACCCACCCGGGATGCCGTGACGACCTCCACCCACCAGGCGGCCTGTGTGACAGTAGCTCATTGTCTCACGGTTCTGGAGGTTGGAAGTCCAGGACCAAGGTGCTGGCGGAGCTTCACACGGCCTCTCCTCTGTGTGCACACGTTCCTGGGGTCTCTCCCTCCGGGAGGCCACGGTCCTCACACAGTCCTGCCGCTGGCTCGCGGGGGCAGGTGACCCGATGAGGTCAGTTTAGCGGAGGGGGCGGGTGCAGGGGAATTAGACGCAGCAGGCGCCGTGCTCTGCGGTGAAGCAGGGACTCTCGGCCGCACCGGGGACGTGTGGGGCCAGGCGAGTCTCCGCGCGGGCCGCCTCCCAGCTCTGGACGCGGACGCGCTGTGCCCGATGTGGAACAGCACCGCTGGCCTCCGCCCGCCCAATGCCAGGGCACCCCTGCCCCGGTTGTGACGCCCACAGTGTCCTCAAGTGCTGCCAGGTGTCCCCTGGGGGCACCCCTCGCTGAGAACGGGGTGCACAGGTCAGTGCCGCAGAGGGGGTGTTTCTGAGACGGGACAGGGCACCAAGGCGGCGGGGAGGGGGGGGGCGGTGTTCGTCCGGAGCGCGAGACGCTGACGAGACCCCAGCGCCACAGGCCAGTTCTGGGGCAGCCGACGGGGCGGGAACCTGGGTTTCTCTTCCGATTCTTCCATTTTCCCAGGGAGGCAGGAAGCAAGGTCCTCAGCTGAGGCTGCAAGTACAAACCACGCTCCCTCCTTCCCCTCTTGTTAAAGCGGGGCCACAGCCTCAGCCGGGTGTCTGGGAAGAAAGCGTGTCAGGTGGTGCTCGGTCAGTGCCCTTGGGCTCCGAATAGGGACGTCCCACAGTGCGGACACTGGGGGGCTGGTCTGCCAGATGGGGGTGGGTGGTCAGTGTTTACCAGACGGGGCGCCCACTTTGTAGGGGCCGGGGGGGGGGTTGGGGGGGGGCAAGAGCCTGTCTCCTGCCTCCACCCCCCTCCCAGGGCGGTTCCATCCGGGTATGACAGGTGGGGAGGCCCCCGGGGGACGTGCCGGGGGGGGGCGCCCTCCTCGGGCCCCTCCCGGCCTCCACCAGGACGGGGCCTTGCTCACAGGGTCCAGGCTGTTGGCTGGGCCTCTGTCCTAGGCGTTTTCCTCACACCTGGTGGTAACAGCAGCCAGGTGCGTGTGCACCACCGAGGGCCCGGGGCCCTGACCACGCCGCCCCCACAGAAGCCGTGACATCCCCAGGGTCCCTGCCCCGAATGCCTCCCCAGAGGCGGGCGAAGACACCAGCTTAGATCAGCGTCCGGTATCACAGCTCCTGCCTCTGACGGCAAGAAAGGGAACTATTTTTACTTTCCACGGAGTAGTTTGGTCAGATCGGCTCTGCATGTAGCCCCCGTCTGAAACCAGCAAGCCTTGATTTTATTTCAGAGAAACGGCCCGGCTTATGCAGGGACCATTTTCACACTCTTCTGAGCAGATTGTGGAAAATGCCTGCTAATATTCTGTGTGCTTGAGCACTTAGCAGTGGGCACGGAGCAAGTGCGCTTATCTTAATTGGGAGGAGGGAGAGTGTGGTGTGGTGACGTGGGCCGCAGAGCCAGGTGGCCACTTGGGAGCTGGAGCCACCCCAGCCCTCACCGCCCCGGTCGGCTTTCTTCCTCGCTTCTGGTCCCTTCACCCGCGAGACGGCTTGAAGCCGCGTTTGTCTCGCGGCACTGCTCCCGGAATGGGGGGAGAGGAACAAGCCCCACGTGTGGTCCCCGCTCAGCAGGACTGGCTGACGCAGCCCAGCCTGCAAACCCACGGTGCACCCATCTTCCGGACACCTCCGGGCCGACCCTGTTTCTGACGCGGCCCACCCTGCCGGAAAATGCGCGGCGCCCGGGCTTCCTGGGGAAGTTGGGGCGGGGCGCCAGGGAGTGGCCTCTCCAGCTCACGCTTCTGTCACAGAACCTGTCGGCGTGGAGCTTCGGACGGTGCTCAGAGCACGCGCCGTCCTCTGAGAGTTTCCAGCCAGGCGGGAGGCGGCCGGTTACCGGCAATGCCGACATTCGAAGCAGCACGAGAGAGCGGCCTGTGTTGAGGGGGCAGGTCAGGCGGGACCGGGAGTTAGGTGGACCCGGGTCCAAACCCCAGTCGGATGGCCTCGAGCCGTCCCTTCGTGTCCCTGAGCCGTGGTTTCCACATCCGTGAACTGGGAAGAACAATTATCCTTCTGCAAGAGGATTTTGAGGAAATTAGATAAGGTAACGCGTAAGTGTTTGGCAAAGTGCCTGACACATAGCTGGTCCTCAGAAATGGGAGCGAACACAAAGGAAGGCAAGGAGTTGAGATTGGGTGGTATTGGGACAAACGGATGGCACGATGCCTGACACGAAGCAGGTTCTTACTAAATATTTGTTCACTGGATGGATGGATGGACGGATGGGGGATGGATGGATGGGCGGGCGGGAGAGTGGATGCAGGGGTGGATAGGGAGAGGACCTTGCACAGTGAGCAAAGTCAAGTGTCGAGGAAGGGAAGCAAGTATCCCGAGTAGCTGGAGGAGGGCAGAAGGCCGGGAAGGCAAGTCGGGCCCGAATGCACCCACGTGCGGGCAAATAGCCTGCCAGGCACAAG
Organism: Panthera uncia; assembly: GCF_023721935.1. Lineage (NCBI taxonomy): Eukaryota > Metazoa > Chordata > Mammalia > Carnivora > Felidae > Panthera > Panthera uncia. The sequence continues at coordinate 4,529,236 of NW_026057587.1, read as the reverse complement.
TGTGGGTCTGATAGCCTCACGTCCAGTGTGGCCCAGAAGGGTGGCCCCCTCTGGGGGCAGAGACGTGCGACCATAGGCACTGCCCACGACCTCAAGAAGCCCTTGCCGCCCTGCGCACGGGGGTGTGGGGCGTGTTCTCTGTCCCAGGGCTGCGGAACTCAGGGCGGGCTCCTTCCCGACCTCCAGAACGGCTGTGCAGGGACGCGACGGGAGAAGACGGCATAGGTGTTTGAGTCCTGCAGAAATCACGCGGACAGGTTCCAGACCTTCTCCGTCTCCTCTCTCCGGAGGTCCTGCCGGCCGCTGGAAGGGCGGACACCCGGCTCTGGCCTCTCTCTCCCCGACCTGGGGCCTGCGGGGTCACGGGCACTCAGTGAGGACCAGCTGAGGTCAAGTCTTGTTCACGTCAAGGGCAGCTCCTCTAGCCCGGGACTTTGCCCATGACCGAGGGCCCGGTGGCTGGAGGGGCCTCTGGGGAACTGAGGGGATCCGCTAGGGGAGTGTGGGTCCCGTGAGGGAGGCACCGGCACCTTAGCTCAGGTGGGGAAACTGAGGCTCACATGACTTGAGTGTTTTGCCCACAGTTGGGATATGGGTGCAGGTGGGGTTTGAATCCTGGCGGCTTGGCCGTAGCTGACAAGCAGAGCTCACCCAAGCACATTCCGGCTCTGTTTGGGGTGGGTGGGTGGGGACGTGAGCTGGACCAGGAACGGGTGAGGGTTTGGGCCTGGCCCCGCGGCCGTGAGGGACGTGTTGCTGCCCCGTGGGCTCGGGTCTGGGGAGGTGCGGGTGCGAGGTGTAGACGGGCTCTGAGTCGAGACGGCAGAGTTGGTGCTGGAGGGACTGAGATCTCGGGGGCCTGCGGTCTGCATGAGAGGAGGACACGAGTGGGGGGCAGAGGTGGAACGCAGTGGGCTGGACGTCTGTGCCCCAGATTCCCACACGAGAGACCTGTCCCCGAGGGCACGGCTTTAGGAGGTGGGTCTCTGGGGGGTGATCTGGCTGGAGGTGGTCCTGGGGAGGGGGGATCCGTTGTAAGAAGAGGAAGAGACGGCATATCCCTCTCTGGCTCTGAACACACGCACCCGGGACAGCCATTAAAGGCACGGCGAGAAGGTGGCTGGGGAACAGGCTCTGACCGGGAACCAGACGGGACCTTGGTCTGGATGCCCAGCCTCCAGGGCTGTGACAAACAGAGGCGTGTAAGCGCCCAGTCTGCGGTGTCTCTTCTGGCAGCCCAGGCGGGCATTCAGCCCTGCATTCATTCGTTCCCGCATTCATTCATGTCTGCATTCATTCGTT
>NW_026057587.1:4512554-4527924 GCF_023721935.1 Panthera uncia | reverse complement strand
CCGCATTCATTCATGTCTGCATTCATTCGTTCCCGCATTCATTCATGCCTGCATTCATTCGTTCCCGCGTGCATGCATTCTCTCACATTTAGGCGCTCGGTGAGCACCTACTATGGACCAGGTCCTGGGGCTGCGGGAGCCAGCGAGGCAGGCAGTCCTGCCCTTGGAGGTCGGGAGGCAAGGTGAAGGAGGGGCCGCATCCTCCGTCCTCGGCCAAAGGGGCTCCCGGACAGACCCAGCCGGACTCTCGGCTCTTTGGGGTCTGGCCCTGCATCCCCACTGCCGTCCCCAGAGCGCAGGCCCTGGAGTTCCTCCTGTTCGTGACCCCCAGGGCGGAGCTGGGCCCACAGGACCACACTTCCCGGGAGATTCGGTTGGGATCTGAGCAGAGAAGCCAGCCCAGTGGGGGCAGAGCGCACCCCTCAGAGGCTCGGGTGGCTGTGGGGAGGGTGGGGACCCCACCTCTCCCACCTTCCGGACAGCTTCCCTCGGTGGCCGCTGAGCGGCAGGACGCCCCAGTGTCCCCGTGCCCGCTCCTCAGGAATCGGGGGGCCCAGACTGGGGCGGGACGGGGCGGCCGCGTGACGCTCCACACGCCTACAAAGTGCCCGAAGGAGCCCGAAAATCCGTTCTGCCAGGTGTTTCCAGCCACTCCTGATTTCGTGTGCTTCGGCCCCATAAATATTCACGTTAGGACACTCCACTGGGCTCAGGGCGAATATGTCTCGCAGGTTTGCCACGTTCTGCATAATAGTCATGACTTCACAGTTTCGGAAGGGCGGTCCGTCTTTGGCCACTGACCAGGTAGTGGCCGGGGTCCCCAGGGAGCCTTAACAGACCGTCCGAAATGGAAGGAGCCGCCGCGCGTGGAGAGAGGGGGTGCGCGGAAGCCGGGGGCAGGGACCTCGGCCGCAAAGCCAAGCGGGCTTCTCAGCCATCAGAATTAATAGCGGGCGTGCTGGGCTGGCCTACATTTTCATAGGGCGGGGAAGAGGGGGGCCGGGGGCTGCGGGGTGCTCTGCTCCCTCCCGTTTCCCCGCCACCTCCACCCCCCTCCCCGTGAAGGCCGCCGCCAAGGCCGAGGGTGCAAGAGGGTACGGCCCGGAGCCTGGCAGGTGACGGGTGGTGTCTCCACCGAGAACCGCGGGGTCCCACGTGCTGGGCGACCTCAGGAGCGGGAGACCGACGGTGAGGGTAGTGCGGGCACCACAGCCAACGGCAGCCGGTCCCGTCTCTGCCCTGGTGCCCCGGCGCGCGAGGCATGCGTGGTGACGGGCGGGGAACGTCAGGGGGATGGGATTCCTGCACCTGCCCTTCCAGGCTCCCGGGCTGTGGGGGGGGCCTTGTGCCCCACTTAGGGGGCTTTCCGGACCTCTGACTTCTGTCCCCCACCGCGCCCCCCACCCCCGTGTCCTTGAAATGTCAAGTTCGCGGTGTTCAGGACAGCCCCTCCCCCACCCCCAGAAGCACACTCACGTCACCCTCTCCCTTTTTTTCTCATTTGTCCGCGCAGTGTCTCCCCCTCTTGTCAGAGATCCGCTGCTTTTTAGCAGTTGGTGTTTCCGACCCAGGGCTCCTGGTGGATTTCAGGGTGGCGGGTCAGTGGGCTGCCCCTGGGAGCCCCTGGGTGCTGGCTGAGCGTGCGCCCCCCCAGCCTCCCCCCCCCCCCCCCCCCCCCAGGCCCTACCCTCTGCCTCGTCCTCAGATTAGCTTGTGACCGGCAGCCTCTCCACGTGGGCCGTTTCCTCTCGGAATGTTGGCTTGAGTCACGGTAGCAGATGGAATCCGTGACTCAAACAAGCTGCGAGCTTGAAAGCCGCGCTTCCTCCCGAGCTGAAAACTCACGGCCGCCCACGTTCGCCAGGTACCCCGTCTGGAAGGCGTGGGTTGGCAGGTGTGAAGTCACTCTTCTGGGCGGGGGCTGGAAGAGGCCCCTGGACGGCCTGCCCTGTCCTTGTGTGTGTGTGTGTGTGGGGGGGGGGCCAGCCTGGCTCCCTCGCTCTGGGGCCGCACACAGGGTCCTGACTGTGTGGGGCCTGTTCTTCTTGGGGACGCCGAGCCCAGGGGACTGGAGGCCATCCTCAGGGGCCCAGCCCCATTTCATTCTAGCCTCTCCCTTCCTATTGTGTGGCCCTCGGCCTCGTGGTCACACGGTGGCTGCTCCAGCTCTGGGCATCGAGTCCTAGTTCCAGGCAGGAGAAGGGGGGAAGGACCGCAGACAAAGGCAAACAGACGTATACACCTGCCAAGTCTGTGCCTTTTACACACATTTCCGAGAAATTTCACCCAGCAAATAGATCTTGGTCACTTGCCACCCCTGGCTGCAAGGTCAGCCCGGGGAGGCGAGCATTTTAGCTGAACTCATTTCTACCCCAAACAAACTGCTGGCCAAGCATCCATAGTGTCTGCCACGATCCCTTTACCTAGAACCTCTCCCCTCCTCCCCTTCCTCCCCCTGCTCCCCCAACTCTGCCCTGCTTTCTCTCCCCCTCCCCCCCCCCTCCTCCCCCCACCTCTGCCCCCTCTTCTCTTCCCCTCCTCTTCTTTTCCCACTCCTCCCCTCCCCCGCCCTCCCCTCCCCTCCTCGGCTCCCTCTCCACCTCCTCCTTTCACTCTCTTCTCCTCCCCCACCCTCCCTCTCCTCCCCTCCCCCACCTTCTCCCTCCTCCTCTTCTTTTCCCTCCCCCACCCTCTACCTCCCCTTGTCCCTCCTCCTCCCACACCTGTCCTCCCCCTCCTCTTCTCTTCCCTCTCCTCCCCTCCCCTCCCCTCCCACACCCTCCCCCTCCTCCCTCCCCCCGTGTGAGTGTCCTGTTGGCGGCTGTAACGAGTGACCACAAATGCGGTGGCTTAAAACAACAGGAATTCATTCTCTCACACTCTGGAGGCTGAAGCCTGAAATCCAAGTGCTGGAAAGTTGACTCCTCCTGGAGGCTCTGAGGGAGACTGTTCCAGGCATCTCTCCAGCTCCTAGTGGCCCCTGGCAATCCTTGGCTTGGGGACACCTGACTCCATCTGTCTCCGTCATCGTGTGGCTTCTCTGGTGCGTGTGTGCCTCTCTGAGCCCTCTCTGAACTATCGGGATACTTGGCGTTGAATTTAGGACCCACCTGAATCCCGGACGGTCTCATCTCAAAGTCCTTACCTTAGTTACGCCTGCAAAGACCCCATTTCCAAATAAGGCCACACTCGTGGGTTCCAGCTCCTGGGGCCCCCATTCCACCCACCGCCCTCCCTAGCCGTCTAAACCAGGGCACAACCTCTCAACCTCGAGGCAGCCGTGCAAAACGGGGGGGGGGGGACGGGGAGCTGCCCGCCTGCACCTGTGTAAGGGGCAGGCGCGCCGTCAGGCTGGACCCTTCCGAAGGGGCTGGGAGCTCAGGCTTGCACATGAAACCTCTCGGGTTGAATTCCGGGGCCCCGGGGGGCAGTGCCCCTGAGACTCGCTCTGAGCCCCAAGCCCCTCTCAGTGCCTCTGTGTCGGCGGCTCTTTATGAAGTGCCCGGGCTGTCCATAGAAACAGCTGTCTGCCTCCCACAGCCTCTCTGCTCTAAGGGCATCTTGTGGCGTGGAGGTCCCTCCTGGACGACCCGGGACCCTCTGCGTCTCAGGGTCCTGATGGTGATCCCATCTGCAAGACCCATTTCCCAGCAGGGCGACGCAGCCACGGGTTCCGGGGATCTTTGGGAGCCATCATGTAGTGTCCCACACCTGTGCTGACAGATACGGACCTTTGGTACCTTAATGCTAGTTTTTCCGGACCGCGGCTGGGTTGCTGCTATGCAGAGTGGCTCTGTCTTGCTGCCTTCTCTGGAAAGCCTGGAAGATCTGGTGTCTGAGGCTGGGTGAGGTCTGGAGCACGGGGGCACCCACCCCTGGCCCCGTGACGCGGGTGCCGAGGGACAGCGTCCCCGGTCTCGTGAATCGAGAGAAAGTGTCTGGGCAACGGCCCCAGTCCCACAGCCGGGAGCCCCAGTGCGCCCCTGACGACCGCCGGGGCCCCACGGGTCACCACGTGTGAGTAGGCGCTTTCCGGGGGGGGGCAGGCACAGCCATCTCCTCCCCGCGATGGCTTCCAAATTACCTCACGTGCTCAGAAAGCGCATTCCCTCAGGTCACACGACAGGAGCTTGAAATGACTGTTCCCTAGCAGTGACCTCTGTGCTCTTCAGGAGCATGCGCTCCCCTCCGGCGACCCCAGGAGAATAAAGCGGGAGGAGCCCTGTGTTGGAAGGAAGCTCCTTCTCCAAAAAGCCAGGTCCCTGCTTCTGAGGCCAAACCCACCTCACGGAGCGAGGGCCCCAGAGCAGAGAATGTTCTGGAAGCTGTGGGTTCTCCGACCTTGATGATTCGCTTTCCTGGCCAGGGGCCTAGCTTTGTCGCCTCCACCCAGGCCCCGACCGTCTGGACCCCCGGGAGAGCCACTGTCTAAGCGGCCCCTGCCGAGGCTGGCCGTTCTGCCCGAGCCGGCCGGGCTCCCGTCCACCTGCTCCAGGATGGAGCACACCTGAGTGGGAGGCCTCCTTCTGTGTAGACAAAACCGGCCCTCAAACCCTTTGTTCTGGACGCTCTCTCCTGGCGATTTAACCCACTGAGGCACCGACCGACCGTCGGCCGCTCTGTGTCCAGCGGGAACCTGGGTGGGGACAGTGGGCTGCATAGGTGACGACCACACCGTGTGCGGGAGGGGGCTGGCCCCCGGGAGAGCTGGAGCCACGCGAGCTAACAAACACGTGCAAACACGCAGGACGTGTCAAGCAAAACGTGTATCTATCCGTTCGACAGGCTCTTGCGTGGTGGTTCAGAAGGCAATTGTTAATTATAATTGGGTTTTGCATATAATCACAGGGGAGACACTTCTGGCAATAATTTCAAGGAAGCCAAAAGCAGAATGTGGGCTTCTCCAGCCAGAGGACTGAGAGCGGGCGCGTCCCGCTGAGCCTCTCCTAGGGCAGCGTGGTCACCGGAGCCCGAGACACTGGAGAAGCCGGGGAGGGCTCGGTCATCGTGGGATTCCTGCCGACCTGAAGAAGGTTCCGGAATGCCTGCTGGAAGCTCACTTTTTGAGAAGGCATCAGGCCCCTCTTGGATGTGAAAGGGGTCCCCCGGATGCCCGCAGCCAGGACTTGTTTCCAGTCTGGGCGCCGTGATATGGCCGAACTCACCCTCCACGTCCTCCCGCCACACGGGCCGTGGGCGTTTGCACCGTCGTCCTCGTCTCCAGCCCGACTGGGAGGGCCAAGGGCCGGGGAGGGGCGGCCCCACGGACGGGGGAGCCTCTTTACCTGCGCAGGGGGGAGTGTCCAACTCACACACCTGCGGCTCGCCCAAGAGCACCTGGCCCTGCTGCCGCGAGGCGAGGCGAGGCCACACCGTCTGGAACGGTGCCGATAGGAACAGGTCGTTGTAACGAATATCCACGATGGCCAAGTGGAAAGTTGGTGACCGTTACTGGTTCCCTCTAAAATTCTCTGGGGCGCCTGGGTGGCTCAGTCAGGTAAGTGTGTGACTCTTGATTTCCGCTCACGTCACGATCTCGTGGTTCATGAGTTCCCGCCCCACGATGGGCTCCGCACGGAGAGCGAGGAGCCTTGCTTGGGATTCTGTGTCTCTCTCCTTCTCTCTCCGCCCCTCCCCCACGCACCATCTGTCTGTCTCTCTCGAAAGTAAATCAAAATAAACTTTAAAAAGTAAGATAAAGTTCTTCTTTCAGGTTTTAAAGTTTAAAGCACGCGGGTAGGAGGCCATGCAGCCACTGTGAGCTTCAGGGGTCCCCTCTAGGAAATGCGGTGAGAAAAGCACGTGGTGTAGGGCCCGCCACGGGGAGCAGAGGAAGCCCCATCGGCCACTGGCCAGTGTAACCACCGACAGCTGTCCCCCAGCCTGTGACCTGCGGAAGTCCCAGAGTCACGGGTAGCTTCTGTGTGGCTTCTGTTTGCGTTGAAGTCCTTGGACAGACGTTTCAAAGGTCGAGCTGACGCATGCAAATTTCCCATTGTTGTCAAAATCACATCGCATTCAAGGATGGAACCAAGAGTTTGGGGCTCCCATTCCGCTACAGGAGGAAGTGGAAAATTGCTCACAGGAAAAACCACCTCTCACTCTGGTTGAGGAGGTGCCTTTGTGATCTGCACCCACATCTGCCCGGGAGGGTGGCCCGAGATGGGCTGCGCTGAGCGCTGTCCGATGTACGGCTCCCGTCAGTGTGTCCGGTTGTCCCAGCTGACGCAGGTCTGGGTGGCCGTGTGGGCGGTGGGTCTGCGCCCTGGTCTCTTGGAGCTGCCCTGACAAAGCACCACACACAGCGACGGCTGGAACAGCGGACGGCTGGAGGCCAGAAGCCTGAGGTCCAGGCGGGGCGGGGCCCTGCTCCCTCCACAGGCTCCCTCCAGGGTGCTTGCTGCCTTGTCCGGCTCCTAGTGGCCCCGTGTGCTCCTTGGCTCGTGGCCGCGTCCCTCCAGGCTCTTCCTCGGTCATCCCGTGGCCATCTTCTCTTTGTGTGCGTGTGTCCAAAATCCCTTCTTCCTATGAGGACCCCAGCCATTGGGTTAGGACGCACCTCAATTCAGGATGACCTCATCTTAAGTAATTACCTCTGCAGAGACCCCTTTCCAAATAAGGCCACGGCCACAAGTCCGGAGCACCAGGGCCCAGCCATGATTCAACCCACACGGCCGCCGGGCCTGTGGGTCATGCGTTTGGTGGCCCGGCAGCAGGAACAAGGACGTTTTGCCCCCACCCCCAACCAGGCCCAGTGGGGGTGCTCGGAAGCCAGAACTCTGGGAGATGTGAGGACAGAGCCGTGTCTTTAGGTGTAGACCCCAGGGGCCTCGGCCGGCTGTCGGCCATCAGTTCAGTGGAATTCGGGCCTTGGCCCCCCAGTAATGACAGGCCACCTTCAATCTTCACAAGTTCCTCCTGGTTCCGTCTGCCCTCGTTACCCGAGGATCAAGCAACCCTGCCTCTCCGGAAGGATCTGTGAGAGAGAACGTGAGTCAACACCAGGCATCCCAGAAAGAGGGAAGATGAGTGTCCCGGCAACCCCACAGGGAGCACTGATATGCACGACTCCTTAAAAGCTAAATCACATCAGCAGGTTTTTAATTGGCGGAGCTCTAACAGACCTTCCGGCTCAGGCAGAGCCCTAACTGGGCTGGTGGCTCTGACTGTCTCCCCCCAGCCGTGCCCCCCAGGGCCAGCCTCTCGGAGCTGCCGCGGCTGCTCAGAGTTCAGGGGTCAAGACGCAGGGCGAGGCCCAGAAGTGACCAGCCCCGAACCCTTACCTGGAGCCACAGGCGGGTTCCACACGAAACTCCTGCTGGGACCAGCAGCACATGACCCACCCCCACAGAAGGCCGGGAGCCCCCTCGCCACGCAGAAGTGGGGTCCCTGGAAGGCAGCATCTGCATGTCTGGAAGCTTCTTGGAGATGCCAGTGCTCCGCCCACCCCACACCTGCGCACCTGCTGCTCTGCGTGGGCCCCTGCTGTCTGTGTCCCAGCCAGGCCCCCAGGACTACAGCCCCCGTTCCTCCGAGGAGCCCCCGCCCCCCAGGGCCGGGGTGACGGGGCGGCAGGGGTGCGGCCGGGAGCTCAGGCGCTGCTCACACTCCGGGGCTCACTCACTCACATGGTTTGGGGATGCCGCTTTGGCGCTCTCTGGGTTCATTTCTACCCAAATCAGTGCTGGGGCGTCTTCGCGGTGGAGGCGGGAGCTCTGAGGCCGGCCCGGGGGCATAAGGCATGGCCCTGCCCCGGCGCCCCCACCCTAGACAAGTGTCCTGTTCACGGTCTGCCAGAGCCTCTTGTTCATGCATTCGTGCTTTTATTGGTTTCGCTGTTCAAACCGCCCCGGGCCTGCTGCCGAGACCGTCTGGTGACGGTGAGCGCGGAGGGCGGTGCCTTGCCGGGGACACGCGTGTGGCACGTGGGCTCGTCCACACGTGAGTTACACGGGTGCTGGCCAGTGAGTCAAAGGTATATGTCTGGCGAGGTGACTTTGACAGAAACACAGTAAAACTGGGTTGTGTACTGGCAGGTTGATGGAAACGTGACCAGGGCCTTGCTCCCTGGCGCCTCACCCCACGTCGGTGTTCAGGGTGCTCCCTCTTGACGGGGACATCCCTCTTTCACTTTCTGTAAAAGCACCAAAACCGCGGAAACGCCTTGTGCAAATTTCACGGATTTTTACGGACCGCTGGCGGTCACGCGCTCTCCTGTGTCACAGGCCTCCTGCCTCCCTTCCCCTTGGAATCCGCTGCCCTCCCCGGAGCAGGTGCTCTTGTCTGGGGCCCGGGGACGTGGTGGCATGTGACTGCCGGCCGAGTTCCTGTGTCCGCAGGGCACATGCTGTGTATTGTTGCTACCTAAAAAGTGGACAGAAAGTCAAGATCCGAGCCTACCAAAATGCACACATTTTTGGAAATTAATAGCGTCTGGAAGGCAAGCGATGACGCCTTGACATTTGAAAGCTCTTCGCGGGGGGGGGGGGGGCACAAACCGGGTCGGGGGCTCGCCTGAGGCCCCCTCTGCAGCGAGCAGGTGGCGAATGCGGGCTCGCTCCTCATTTTAGAACCAACCTACAGACCAGTCAGGGAGGGCTGGGTCACGCTCGTCGAACAAAATGAGATGCCATAAGTGACCTCGGACAATGTGGGAGCGATGGCATAGCTATTTCTTTTTTGGGGGGTTATTCATCGTCTTATTTTTAAATTGTTATTGTTGTCAGAACAACAACATGCAAACGGCCTTGTTGACAAAATTTTCAGCGCATGATAACTACGGGGCTGCTAACGAGGCACAGCTCGTGCCGCGGACCTCTAGCTTATTCGTACACGGTTAGGAGTCTGTATAACTGGAGAAATATATGTGTAAATGAAACTTAGAGCCGTTGAGCAGAACTCCCGGGAGAATGCTAATTTTTCCTTTAACCCGCTAGGGAGTCGGCAGGCTCTGTCTAAAGTGACACTTCCAGAAATAGAGCCGAAAGTATTCCTCTTAAGGTCACAAAGGCAACCCCCGGCATCACCGAGAATAATGCCACAGCCGGGACCACGGGAGGAGGGCGGGTGGGTGGACTGAGCCCCCCCCCCCTCCCCCGCCTGTGCACCTGCAGGCGTCCAGGGAAAGTGACCATAAGATCCCGCGCATGTGCGGGGACAGAGCGGAGAGCTCAAGCCAGAAAAGTGCTGTTCTTTGCAGAGTGGGGCTGGCACAGGAAATGGTCTTTCCAGAGCTTTCTACATTGTTTGAATCTTCTGACCTGTGTGCATCTCACTTTTACAAGTGACTTTGAAAAGTGACGTGAAGAAGCCCAGTGAGTTTTCAGGGCCTGACCCTACAGGCTGGTTCTCTCCCTCTCCTCCAGTCCTAGCCCAGTCCAGCCCTCACCGTGGGCCCACCCCGCCCCTGGGCCCCCCCCCCCCTCCCGGCCCCCCCCTCCAGGCCCCCCCCCTTGGGTCCTCCACCCCCCACAGCAGCCCCCCCTCCCTTGGGCCTGGCCCTGAGCAGCGAACCTGCTGTCCCCTCAGGTTTGGGGGCACATCTGCCTTTGGGAGGTGGCTATTTACAGACTTTTGAAGGCGGAAAATGCGGTGCAGCACAGACGTTTAAAAATAGCATGATTATATGTATTTTTTTACAACATTAAACTAAGAAGCGGAAATGATTTATGTGTCACATAATTTTTCAATTTTACACCCAATGCGTACCCTTCCGTCCTACGTGGTTAACCGGTTTATGATGGAGGATTCCGGAAAACGCCGAGGTTCTGTGGCCTGGGGCTCCCCTGCAGGGCGGCAGCGTCGGGAGGGGAGGGATGGGGCCGGACTGGAGGGTGGGTACAGCTTGGATTTCGGTTTGCGCCCCTGGGGGGTCTCGTTGAGTAACAAACCTCGGGGGGCAGTGGCGCAGAGAAGAGCCCCTTGCCCGAGGTGTGGCCTCGGCGTCCGGCCCTCCCTGGGGTCTGCAATCTGGGCCGAGGCGGGACTGCGCACTAGTCCGCGCAGCTGGGCCGGGACCGGGGTCCCCGCCCCACGGAGAGCCAGGGTGCCGTCCCCACGCGTGCGGTGGGTGCTGCGCTGGGGTCCGGTTCCCTCGGAGCCGCGTTCCCCTCTGGCAGGAGTGGCCACTTAGAAGAACCTTCCAGAAGAACAAGCCCCTGGCCTAGCCTTCGGTAGCCCACGAGCACGAGCACACAGGCCTGGTGGCCCCGAAGCCCCGCCCATAGGCCGCGTCTCCCGCCTGGCCCCCCAGGTCAGCTCCGTCCAGCTCAGCGCTGGAGGCAGGGTCCTGCGGTGGGTGTCCTGCGTGTCGGGGGCTCTGGGACTCCCGGGAGGCTGCGGGTACTCAACCCAGCTAGCGTCCCACTGTGTGCAGGTCAGAAAGACCCACGACATCAAGGGTCGGTGAGCATTTATTTATTTTTTAATTTTTAAAGTTAACAGACTTTCCTTGAATTCCGAGCGTCAGGGTCCCTCAGCGAGCAGGGGGTTTGCCAAGTTCGGCCTGAAAGAAAGGGGCCGCCAGCGGAGGCTGGGGGCGGGCGCGGGAGGGCACGGGGGTCCCGGGGCCTGGCTGACCGCCCTCCTTTCCCGTTTCCCGCCAGGCCTCGCCAAGCCCATCGGCCTGGTGGAGGGGCCTGGGGGCCTGGGCCAGGGCGGCATGGCGGCCACCCTGCGTGAGGACAGCCAGGAGACAGAAAGCAAATACGAAGAATACGGGTACAACGCGCAGCTCAGCGACCGCATCTCCCTGGACAGGACCATCCCGGACTACAGGCCCAAAAAGTGAGTTCGCGGCCCTCCTCCCGGGCACCGCTCCCGCACACCCCGCACCCGCGAGCTGCGGCCCCCGGAGCACGACGACGTGTGCGCTCAAGGCCCTGCAGGCGGCACGGGGTCGAGACCCGGCACGTGGAGTCGGCCACACCCGCGACCGCGCCGCCTTCTGGTGTCTCTGTCGACACAGACGCGCGCAGGTGTAAGAAAGCCGGCTTGGACTTGCGTCACTGCTTGTGGTCCCGTCGCTGCGGTGGGGGCCCCCCTCCCCCACCATCTAAAGGCGTCCCCTACTCCCGCCCCCGGCCCCCCACATCTGTCGCCGGCTGCGGCCTGGCCTTGAGGCCTCTCAGGACTGAGCCCTGGTCTACAAGCGCGGCATCCTGTTTGAAAGCTCGTTAGGTGCCTTGGCGGGGACGAAATTGGAACAAAATGCCATATTAAGCGGACGTCATTGCGTGAAAAAAGTCCCGCCAGCCTGGCACCTGGGTCCTGGAAAGGAAAGGCAGGCTCGGCCCGGCTCCTTTCTGTGGTTCCGTCTGCAGAAGCGGGGCAGGCGGCAGGGAACCCTGGACTCCCCGGGGAGGTGCTGAGGCCCGGGCTGGGCCGGGGGTGGGGGAGGGGGTGGTGGTGACGGCAGCGCCGGGAGTGGGGGTCCTGGTGATGGGCGGGGCCTGGGCCCTGGAGGAAACTCCATGAAGGGGGCGGGGAGCATTTCTGGGCTGTGTCGAGAGGCCCTGGGGTGGGAGGCCGTCCGGGAAGCCCCGCGAGACGTGGGAGGGCCGCCGGCCCGGAGGGAGGAAGCGTGGGCAGGTGCGCGTTGGGCGTGGTTACGGGTGGGGCCCGCTGGCGCACGTGGTGGGGCAGCGGCGGATCCCGGGACGGCGGAGGTGGCCGCAGCTCCCCGTCAGTCGCTCCGAGGGTGAGGTGCCCGAGCGCAGGTCTCCCAGGTGAGCTGGCGCTGGGTGTCGGCGTGCGCGTCTGCGCGGGGCTGGCCGTGCGGTTCCCGAAACCCGTGCGTCTGTGCTGCGGCAAGGACGTTAGGTGCGGCCTGCTCTCTGGAGCCGCACGGTGACAGCTCCCTGCCCGGCTCTCCTGCTTGTCTTGTGACTTCGTCCCAGAGAGGTTCCCCCTTCCTGGGTGGCCCCGGAGGGCGGAGGCCCGGAGCGCGCGCTCCCGCGGCCTCAGCCGCAGCCACGGGCGAGAACACTTTTGTGTTCGAGGGTACCATCGATTCAGCATGAGTAAGGCCGGCTTTCCTCTTGTGAGATGGAATAACGATTCTTTGAGTAAAAAATGCAATTAAGTGTAAAACAGGCCAGTTTGAAGAAGGATGCTAAGTGAAGGACGCGGGGGACGTCCGGATGTGACAAAGTCACAGACACGGGCTTGAGTGACTCAGGTTTGCCACGTACCCAGTCTGTGCTCTGAGAGTGTGGCTGTGAGTGTTTGAGCGTGCACGTGTGTACATGTACGTGTGGATGTGTGTGTGCACATGCGTGAGTGCGCGTGGTAGTCCTGAGTGCCCCCCAGCGTGCCCCGACCTCTGGAGCAGGACCTAAATAAGTTGCCCGTCAGGCTTCACCCTGTGGCTGGAGTCGGGCGCTGTTCTTGGCTCTGAGCTGGGCACCCGCGGTGCCTTTCAGAGACCCCCCCGAAGCCACCCCAGGCTCAGCAACTCGCTGAAGGGACTCACCACACTCGGCAAAGCTGTTATACGCCCGGTGCGGTTTGTTAAAGGACAGAATGACATCATGGAGAACAGGGCAGGGGCCAGGGGAGCACTTAATTTTCCCAGCAATGGCGAGTGACCGCACGTAAGAAGAATTACAACAGGGGGCTCATTCGAGCCCTGGTGTCCGGGGTTTTATTGGCCGGCCGACCTCAGTCCCCGTCCCCAGAGGTCTGGCCATGCTGTGGCTCAGGGCTCCAGCATAGATCACTCCGCAGCATAGACTGTCCCACATAGGCGACGACGCTCTCGTCAGGCAGGATGTCCCAAGGGCTCAGAAGCCACCTCCCAGGAGCTGGCAAGGGCCAGGCCTTTCCTGTGCACGTGGTAGGAGTGGCCCCCACCTCCCATGTCACCGATCTGATCGTGGCACTTGCAGCCTCGGGGACTTCAGCCACCAGAGACTCTAGGAAGCCTGTCCTTGTCTGTGTCTTCGTCTGGTGGCAGTTGTGGCCACAAGGGAGCCCAGGGGGTCGAGGACACTTACCCCCGTCTGCCGTGGCCAGCCCTGGGCTGGGGGCAGGCTCTCCTGGTGGTCCTGCTGCATCATCCACCGTCAGAGCAGGACACGTATAGGACAGACGGGAGCGTGTGTGACAGACGCTGCTGTCTGCCTCCCTGGAATCCTGTTGTCTTTCTCTGGGCACCAGCTCCCCCTTCGCACAGGAAACTTTCTGTTCCAGCTGCGGGGCAGATCACAGGATTTGGGATTAAGGTGATTAGAGCATTGTGTCCACCACCTCAGCAACTGGCTCGCGGCTGTCACGTGGTCCGGGCCCGTCCAATCAGAGTGCACCTTGAAATTACCTCAGGCCATTGGGGAAAAAATCAGGCCTTTCAGTCAAAGTAAAATTGCAACTATGGGAACTTGGGGAGCGTAGCCATCTTATTATCATGAAAGGGAGGCTGGGAGTTCCCACAACCCACCCGTGAACCCCGAGGGCAAATGCAGTGCAGGGCTTGGCAGAGCTGGGAGGTGGGGAGGAATCAGGTTCCAGTGCTACCGTCCCGGCACCTGGATCCAGCTGTTCCTGAAGCTAGCATTGCAATAAATTATAAACAAATGAAAAGTCTTCTAGGCTCTGTAGTAAACTAGCGCATACACATATACGTTTATAAATCTTTTGCTTAATCAATTGGAATTTTGTTTCCTGCTTCTTAAAGCTGCAAGGGCTCTCCCTGCTCCGTCTGGCTCATCCCTGCACACCCTTGAGTCCCCAGAACGCTTGGCTCTGGCATCTCACTCTGCTGGGATTTGCCCGAGCCGCAGATGCTCCTCTGGGTTTCCCTTTGAGGACTGAGACCCACCGCCCTTCCCTGAGTGGCAGAGACTCTCCCTGTAGGAAGCCTCCGTTTGCCAAAATAAAAACCGACAGGAGCGATCAGCTCCCTGCCAGCCTCACGTCGCAGAAGACGTCAGGGCAAACTCTCAAAGGGCCGCCATTTACAATACGCCTTAGTTGATAGAAACCTGACTTTACAGACACTCGGACTGGAAGGGCACAGCTCCCCGCCTCCCTGAAGTAGACAGTGTGGGTTTCATTTTCTTACGTTTATCTGTAGCCATTTCTTTCCCAAAAAGAAAGGCAGAGGCTTTGTGATCGGGACATGCACAGACCAGCCCCGTCACGCGTGTGAATGACAAGCCGGAAAGAAGCCCTTCCTGTCCCGCCGGCTCCTGGCCTGTCTGGACGTGCTGCCCCCCACGACCCAGGGGACATCGTCGTGGGGGTTACTCACGTGCAGCCACAGCCCTCATGCACCCGTGGCTTAGAACACGGCCGCAGTAGTGTCTAGGGGAGACTCGTGCTCTCGTGCAGCTTGGCGAGCGCAGGGCCACTCGTGTCCCTGGGGC
Organism: Panthera uncia; assembly: GCF_023721935.1. NCBI lineage: Eukaryota > Metazoa > Chordata > Mammalia > Carnivora > Felidae > Panthera > Panthera uncia. Next base: position 4,513,561 of record NW_026057587.1, on the reverse strand, counting down.
TTGTTTAAGAAGGTGCTGCTGGTGCTGCCCTGTGCCAGGGCCTTGAGGACCGGCATTGCCCACGCTCTACAGACAGGAGACCTAGGCAGGAAAGGTCAAGTACCCGAACTGGACCCGTGGGCCAGAGTTTGCCGAACCCCGTCGTGTGGCGTGCGTCCCCCCAGGCTGTTACCGTCCCCACAGAGCCCAGTGGGGCACGTTGTGTTTTCCAAAGACGGAATCTTCTCGAATCTGCCCCCTCCCCCGCCCCCAGGGTGGGATCTGTGTCCCTCTCCCTGAGATTGGCTGGCCGTCCTCTCAAGGAGGGCAGAGGCGAAGAGGGCGGTTTTCGGGGTTTCCACCCCGGCCCAGGTGTGGGCCCGCGAGCTGCCATATAAGCAGTCCGCAGGTCCTGAAGCCCAAACGTGGTCGCTCAGGGCGCCCCGTGGCCAGGCCTGCGAGCGCTCAGACAGAGACGTGCCAGCCAGGGCCGGACACGCTGCAGCAGGGGTCGGAGGGAGTCACGCACAGACGAGTCCACGGAGGAAGGCCGGGCGGGCCGCTGCAGAGTGCTGAGTTCTGGGTTTGTGAGGCCAGTCGCCGTTTGCGGGAACCTTCCATGAGGCCACGCATCAGGAGCCACGCCTGGCGTCCAGTAGGCCCTCACCAAACGTCTATGGACGACCGAGCGAATGAGTACATGAGTGCAGTTCAGTCTATGCCCGTTTTAAGCTTTCAGAGTTCGATTGAAACGAATCTGCACAATGAGAAACGGCCTTGCTCTTGGATTCTGACAGGTGCAGCCGCGAGAAACACACGTGGGATGTGGGAGTGTGTGTGTGTGTGCGCGCGTATGTGTGTCTGCACGTGTGCGTGTGCCTACCCACGTGTGCCTGTGTGTGCACGTGTACACGTGCGTGGTACGTGTGTGTATGTGTTACTGGGTGTACGTTTGTGTGCCTGTGCATGTGTACACACATGTGTACGTTAACGCATGTGCAAGTGTGCCTGTGTGTGCACGTGTATGC
>NW_026057587.1:4504721-4512544 GCF_023721935.1 Panthera uncia | reverse complement strand
TGTTAATGTGTGTGCAGGTGTGCGTGTGCACGTGTTATGTGTCGATGGGTGTCCATACATATTTGTGTGTGTCTGTGCATGCCTGTGCATTGTGCACGTGTACCCGTGTGCACATGTGTACATGCACCTGTGTGTTCACATGTGTGCGTGTGTGTCTGTGTGCACGTGTGCGTGCGCATATGTATTTGTGCGTACGTGTGCACGTGTCTGCTTGTGCCATGTATATTGTGTGCATGTGTACCTGTGTATGTGTACACGCATGTGTATGTTAACGCATGTGCAAGTGTGCCTGTGTGTGCACGTGTATGCGTGTTAATGTGTGTGCAGGTGTGCGTGTGCACGTGTTATGTGTCGATGCGTGTCCATACGTATTTGTGTGTGTACGTGTGCACGTGTACCTGCATGTGCTGTGTGCGTCTGTGTGTGCATGCCTGTGCGTTGTGCGCGTGTACCTGTGTGCACACGTGTATGTGCACCTGTGTGTTCACGCGTGTGCATGTGTGACTGTGTGCATGCGTGCGCGCGCATATGTATTTGTGCGTACGCGTGCACGTGTCTGCACGTGCTGTGTGCATTGCGTGCACGTGTACCTGTGTGCACGCGTGTACGTGCACCTGTGTGTTTGCGTGTGTTCACGTGTGTGCATGTGTGTGCACGCGTGCCCGACAGATCTGTCCACTCTCAAAGCAAAGTTCTCACCCGCTTTCTCCCGTTAGATATGTTATTGATTTCTCTTTGTCTGGAGGTAGGTAGCTTTTCTAATTAAGCAGCAGCTTTAATTATGCCACAAAGCACATAACATAGATCTTGATTGTTAAGACTGGCCCACGGGATAATAAAAGGGAGACTGGCAAATCCAAATTAAACAGGATCATAAAAATGAGTGGCCGTGCCCGAGCTTGTCCTACATCGTGTGCAGTAATGCCCCCCCATCCCCCCCCCCAATGTGTTTGCAGAGCCTTCGTGCATATTAACTAAGCTGCGAATGGCCTGGCTGCCAACTCTAATAAGTCGTATCTAGTGGACGGGGAACCAGAGGTACCTTGCGCCTGGTCCCCCAGCCCCTCTGAGTGTCTAGGGTCTGTGAGAGGGGGCAGGGGTCTCAGACAAGGAGATGGGGAAAACCGGGGCGTGGTCACGGAAGCGTGCGGGGTGAGCCGTGGGAGAGACGCCTGGTTCCTTGCCTCCCCGGGAGCATGGAACTGTGGGCTTGGCGCCATCCTGACCAGGCAGTCAGTGCCCGAAGGAGACACGCTTCCCTTCTGCCCGCCCGGAGCCCTCGCTCTGCGCTTGGCCCCTGGCGGGTCCGAGCCCCTGGGGGCGTCCGAGGGAGAGACCGGATGGGCTGGAGGTCGCAGGCCCCGGAGACCGTGCATCTGGGCGCTGAAGCCTCGCGCAGCCTCCCGGGTGCGTGCGGCGCCTCCGGCAGGAGACGGACATGTCCCGATGTCAGGAGGCGAAGCCCGCTGCTCCGCCGGGAGGGACGCCACACCTCATTCCCTCTCCGTCCTGCGGTTATGCCTCCAGCGGCACAAAGGGCGTCCCCATCAATCTCCATTAGTGTCGCTGCCGCGGCCCCGTTTCCTGTGGCCGGGCTGTGCCCGCCACGTGTTCTCACCGAGACCTCGGTGACACTCCCTGTGACCCGGTGATTTGCAGAGGCCTCGGTGACCCCACGGCCGGCTCTCTCACCGGGTGCGTGAAGACCTCCAGGCTGCCACATGGTACCCATCAGGGTACCGGGTGGTGACCCCACGAGCCCTGTGACCGTCCCCCCCGCCTGGTATGAGGAGGGGCGTGGGAGGGGTCTCTGTGTGTCCAGCGTCCTGTCTCTGACACGTGGGTGTTTGCATGCGAGTCTGTAGCCTCCAAAGCCTTTGCCGTGAGGTCTGAGGACGGCGTGCCTGTCCGTCCGTCTGTGAGTACACGGCGAGGTGAGCCTGTGCCCCGCAGCCGGGGACACGGGCTGCGTCTTGGCCCTGGGACCTTGTCTCTGCGAAGACGGCTGGGACGGCCGGAGGTGCTGGGGCTGCGTTGACTGTGCACGTCCGGGCCTGGGTGCGTGCGACAGCGAGTGTGGTCTGTGTGTGCGCTCAACTCCGCCAACAGGCACCTCGAATAAATACGAGCCATTAATGTCCTTCCCGGGCCGCCCGTCTCCGTGGTGTGTGCCTGGGTCTCTGTGGGAGATGGTGTCTGTGTGTGTGCACGTGAATTTGTGTGCGTGTCACGTATGTGTGCACGCGTGTGGGCACACACATACAGGTTTCTGGAAGGTCTCACGGCCGGCTGCCTGGACGGACGGATGGACTCGGTCTGGGGAAGACAGGACCTCAAGACAAGAGGCTGTCCTGTGCTGCTCTCGCGGGGGCCGCTCTGCCTCTGTGTCCCCTCAGCAGGGGTGCGGCCTCGCTCGTCCGGGACTCCGTGTCCCTGCTGGCGTTCCCAGGGGGGTGGGACGGGGGTGGGAGCGGGTCACACACAGCGGGCCGGTGCCGCGAGCAGGAAGGCGGCCACCAAGAGGCGGAGACGCTCCTCGGGTGACCCACCTCCGAGAGCCTCCGGACGGCTGTTCCCAGAAGCATCCGTCACGGCTTCCGAAGGTGCAGCCTCCCGGGTGCGTGCGGCGCCTCCGGCAGGAGACGGACGTGTCCCGATGTCAGGAGGCGAAGCCCGCTGCTCCGCCGGGAGGGACGCCACACCTCATTCCCTCTCCGTCCTGCGGTTATGCCTCCAGCGGCACAAAGGGCGTCCCCATCAATCTCCATTAGTGTCGCTGCCGCGGCCCCGTTTCCTGTGAGGCCGGCGGGGACGTGCCCGCCACGCGTTCTCCCCGAGACCTCGGAAGAGGCTTTCGAGAGCCTCGGCACCACCCCCGCTCCTCTGTGGGTTCATAAATCCTCCTAGAAACGTCTCTGCGGTTAGGGACTTCCTGCCTCTCCGGCTCCAGGTGGGGGTGTGAAGTCTCAGCTGCAGCCGCCGCGGCACGAAGCCCAGCCCTCTGCCGCGGGGACCTGAGGCACTCGCGCTCACCCCCACCCCGTGGGCCGGGCGCCCATGTGCTTAGCGGATTCCCCACTTAAGCTACATTCCCATTCGTGGACTCAGAGGCCGGACCTGGACGGGGCGCGTGGGGACGGGCTCTGAGGGCCTTCGGGGCTCTGCGGGGGGTCCGGCGGAGGCTGGTGCCGCCTGGGGTTGTCGCGAGCCTGTAGGCCGGCCGCCAGCGGCCCCCAGAGCGCCCACGCGTGGCGGTCGGATTGCCTCCGTGGTAGCTCGGGGCTCTAAAAACAGGCTTCCTGCTCTTGGTGACTCCGCGTGGGAGCACCTGGCGTTGCGTTGCGTGCAGAGAGGCGCTCGGGGACGCTGGTGAACCGGGTGGCCACGGCGCCTGACTGTGCGTGACAGTGTTTGGGGTACACGGGCTGGATGACACTCCAGGGAGGAGTGGGGTCCCCCTAGAGAGAGCGGATGTTCTCTGTCGATGACAACAGTTTCAGACGAGACAACAACTCAGCCAGAAGTGGCTGCATGATGACGAGATCCCTGACCTCACAGGACAAGTCTGCAGTCAGGGTCCACAGTGGTTTGACTGGCAGCGGCTGACAGAGTCAGGGACCCAGGTTCTCCCCAGTTCTCTGCTCTGCCGCGTCCAGAATGTGGGGCTTCTCCCCGCATGGTCACAACGTGGCTGCAGCAGCTCCGGGTATCACATCATCACAGGTCCACTTCCCCACGGGCTAGAACAAACGTGTTCCTGCGTCTTGTCTCTGTTCAAGAATAGAGAAAACTTTCCTGGAAGTCCCTGCAGACCCCTCCCTGGGCCGGCTGTCCGTCTGCCCTGTCAACCGTGAGGGCGGGATGCTCGTCTGCTCCTCTCTACTCCGGTGTCGTTTGGCTTGCCCAGCGTCTGGCCTCTCAGGATTGTGGGGACGCCCTGGTCTCAGGCCCCGGGGCTGGCCGAGGATTCAGCCGAGGGGCTAGCAGGCGTCACCCTCCCTGCCCCCACGGAGGGGAGGCCCGAGCGGGGGCTGTCTGCGTGCTGGCTGAGGGCGGGCTGGGGACGAAGCCCTGTGCCAATAAAGCCCAGCTCCCGTGGATGGAGCCTTGTCGAGACGGGGGCAGTGAGACGCCGCCCCCCCCCCCACCAGCACCCCGCACCTTAGGGAAGCAGGTCCCCATGGTGCACGCGGCAAGCGTTCGGGCCGGCGCCGGGTCGGGACCCCTTCAGTCGCCAGTGACAGAAAACCCACCTCAAACTGGCTTAAGCGAGAACAAGAGACGGGGCGGGGGGCGTGGAGAGCAGAAGCACGTGACAGTCACCAGGGCCACCCGTGGAGGAGCACACGGCAGGGTCCCCGAGTCATGGCTCCGCCGCGCGGTCCCGAAAGAAGCCGCGGTCCCGCGGCGTCGGAAGCTTCGTGCTTGGTGGAAGGAGCCGGGTGTGAGGGCAGCCTGCCTCAGGTGACATGTGGCCTGTCCCCAGGGGAAAGGAGAGCCGGGTGACGCAGGAGAGCCCCGGGAGCTGCAGCCCCCGGACAGAGGTCGTGGTCACGCTCCCACGCGGTAGACGCGGGTTTTACCGCTTCACCAGCCGTCGCGCCGGGCCTGTGCTGGATGACGGCGCCTTCTGTGTGCTCAGTGTTTTCCACGGGCTTTGTGTCGGGGGTGGGGGGTCGCGCTGTGAGTGAAGGAGATGATTTTAATGCAGGTTTGTGCTGGGCCGACACGAGCGGCATGCACGGCACGCTTCTAATTCGAACAACTCGCAAGCTGTGCGTGTCCTCGACGGGCGAGACGCGTAAGTGCGGTGAGCGCGGTGGGGAGGCGGCGGTGGCCCCGGGGGAGGCCCCGTGCTCTGGGAGCACTAGCTGCCTCCGTCCCGCGGACGCCTGCGGGGGTCGCGACTGTCTGCGGGCCCCCTCACCACTGCCCGCTCAAGTCCCTGGATGGAGACCAGGCCCACGGTGTCCTGCCTGTGTCCTTGTGGGGCCAGCGTGGAGTACACGCAGCGCTCGAGGCCCCCCCCCCCGCCAGCCCGGGCTGCCCTGAGGGTGCGCGGCAGGCCGGCGTGGCTGCACCCCACCCTGGGAGCCCTGGCGGGGCGGGACGGGCCTCGTGGGCGGGTGCTGGCATCCCCACAGCCATGTGCCCCTCTGGGCTGTCCCCCAGTCATGTCCCCCTCCAGACTGTCCCCACAGCTGTCCCTCCCTCAGGGTGTCCTTACATCCATGTCCCCTCCCCAAGGCTGTCCCCCCAGCTGTGCCCCCCCCCCGGCTGCCCCCCCCCCCGCCCCCCCCCCCCCACCCCCCCGGCTGCCCCCCCCCCGCGTCCCCCCTGGCTGTCCCCCCAGTCGTGTCCTCCTCAGCTGTCCCCCCAGCCGGCCCCCAACTGTGCCCCACAGGGCTGTCCCCCCAGCCGGGGCCCCCCCGGCTGTCCCCCCAGTCATGTCATCCCCCGCTACCCCCCCAGTCACATCCCCCCGGATGTCCCCCAGCCGTGTCTCCCCCTGGCTGTCCCCCCAGTCGTGTCCCCCCAGTTGTGTCCCCCCCAGCTGTCCCCCCAGCTGTGCCCCCCCTCCCCGGGCTATCTTGCAGTCACTCACAGACATACGTGGGTGTTACTGGGCTCAGGGAGGGGACGGCCCACGCACAGGAGATGATGCCGGCTTAGTTTCTGTCACACCCAGGCTTAGAAGTGTCCGTGTTTGCCAAGCTCTGTGTTAATCTATCTCGTGTTTTACAATCGTCGTGACCACGATCAATGGACCATTTCTACAAAGGCCACCTGGATGCACCAGATCCTGTAACAGATGTGACCTGTCGGTTTTCTAGTCCCCGAATGGGACTTACTCTTGCTGGAAGAACGAAGTGGAAAGAATCTCAAGAAGCACCATCCTTCGTGGGAAGAATTCCTCCCAGACCGTGGTCTCTGAGGCAGAGAGGCAAAGGCGGAGAGATTACCCGGTGAATGCCACGACACGGCGGGTCCCCCGTGCACCTCAGGCCCCCAGAGCGCAGTCCAGAAAACAGAGCGCCCTCAGGTTATCCAGAGAACCGACCCAGCCCAGCAGCGTGTGTCCCCAGGCTGCCCAGCCCCGAGCTGAGAGCACCAGCTTCCTCCGTCAGCCGGAAACTCGGGGGTGCGCTACCCTGGCCCCAGGCGTTGTCCCGACGCCCACGCAGGCTCCCCGCGGGCCCCCCCCCCCCCCCGCCCCCGCCACGTCCTCCCTTCCCGTGTGTTCCATGCAGATGATTTCGGTTCACAGCCCCTGGGCCACGCAGCCTGCTCTCTCTGCTCACCCGGTGTTTGAGCAGAGACCGCATCTGACCCTGGCCGTGCGCCCCCGCCCCTCCCTGCTCCTCACGGCGGTCAGGTGCCACTCGCGACGACGCCCCAGCGCACCTCGTTCCTGGGTTGCCCCGTCGGAGGCGAAGGTGGCGGACTGTGTTTGTTGGCACCCGCCCGTTCTCACATCTATCTGCCTGATGGGACGCCCGCCCGGAGAGCCTGGGTTGTGACCACAGCGTGCCGGCCTCCCGCCGGGTGGCGCGTGCTCAGACCCGGCAGCAGGCCCAGCCGACTCAGACCTCCCTCTGCCTTTCTCTTTATGGGCCCCTGTCCCTGGAATCAGGGCCACCCGAAGCCCAGCACGTCCTCACCCCGAGATCCGTAACGTCAGTGCGTTGGCAAAGTCCCTATTCCCAAAGATCACGTTCGCGGGCTCTTCTTTGGAGGAGGCTGGCACCTTTCAACCCACAGCCACTGGGAAGACTTCAGCGTGGAAGTCCACGGGACAAGCCGTTAGCACAGTAGGGCGCCTTCCTCCCGCCAGGAGCGCAGAGGGAAAATCCGGGGAGGGAGCCCCGGCGTGGCAGCCTGGGAGTCAGCAGAGCCGCGGGCTCCTCCGTCTTCCGTGGGACCAGCTCCCGGCTCTGGACGGTGGTTTTGGCGAGGCGCCTTCCTGACTCTGGGACCCCGGAAATGATGTGAACCGAGCGTAAGCCAAGCAGTTTCCTCGGGCCACAGCGACTGGCCCAAGCGCAGCGCGTCCCCGGTCAGCCGAGGAGACCCAGGGGGCTTTCCCGCGGGTCCTGGAGAAGAGACGCCTCCCCAGCGCTGGAGACCGGGACAGAGGAAGGTGTGCAGCGAAAAGGGGCTCCCGCGGGGTCCTGCCACGTCCTCTGAGCCCCTGGCCGAGTGCGCCCAAAACCACGACGCCCCGGCGAACCCCCTCGGGCCAGTTTGGTTGATTTTCCGCCCCGCGGGTTGTTCCTGCCGGATGTACCTGTCCGGCGGAGAATGGAGAGTGTATCCGGAAGGTTCTGTCGCCCGCTCTCCTGGGAGGCTTGTGCTGTCCCCAGAGTGGCTGCAGCCTATGGGCCCCGTGTGTGTTTCAGAAACCAGCAGGGGCGCGAGCCTGCGGCGGGACCGCTTCCGTCCCGTGAAGGCGGCGTGGCTCTGAGGTGAGTGGCCGCCATCCACACGCACGATGAAGAGCGGGCTGCCTGGCAGGGACGTCCACAGGATGTGGAAGGCACCTCTCAGGGCCCCCCACCGGCCGAGGGGCCGAGAGCCAGCGCCCCTGCACCGCCGCGCCATAATAAACCCCCGACTCGCGGCCGCGTCAGTGTCTTGGAGGATGGAAAGGGGCCCTGTGTCCCCCGGTCCTCGCGTGGCTGGTTCCTCCCCATCCTTAGGTCTTTTGTGGGCTGAGCTGTGTCCCCCAAAACCCACACGGGGGAGCCCTGACCCCAGCAACGGAGGATGCGACCGTGTGTGGAGGCAGCACCCTACAGAGGTGATGAGGTGAAGTGGGGTCC
>NW_026057587.1:4486370-4499721 GCF_023721935.1 Panthera uncia | reverse complement strand
CCCCCCCCCTTGTGCTACTCTGTCCTTATGTGTGGCCGAGGCTGTGACCTTCAGCCCCGACAAGGCCGTCCCTGCAGACCCCTCGTCCGCAGCAACTCAGCGGCTGTTTGCACCCCTGCAGAGCATCACCCCGGTGCAGGGCTGAGGCTCGGAGCTGCACACGCGCCTTTTGACAGACGTCTTCCGGAGGCCGGGCGTCCCCGCTTGCGGCCTTGCCCTTGGGTGTGAGATTTAGACCCGGCCAGGGGGGCGCGCCCCATGCTGACCGGTGCCCGTGAACCGTGTCTCCCGCAGGTGCAGACAGATGACCCACACCGCCGACCTGCCCCAGATCTCTGTGGTCTTCATCTTCGTCAACGAGGCCCTTTCCGTCATCCTGCGCTCCGTGCACAGCGTGGTCAACCGCACGCCCTCGCGGCTCCTCAAGGAGGTCATCCTGGTGGACGACAACAGTGACAGCGGTGAGTGGGGCCTGCGAGGCTCGCCGATGGCCTGCAGGAGCTCGGGCTGCGCTCCCGGGAGGCGCCAGGCCAGCGTCCTGCCCACCGCCCCCTCTCCGGACTCCGAGGGCCCCTTCACGCGACCCTCCCACCTGTGCCTGTTCTTCACGTGGCCTCCCTGCTGGGGGCCTCTCTTCGGAGGACACCTGTCCTTGCATTAGGGCCACCCCAAATCCAGGAGGGTTTCTTCTCAGGATCCACAGAGACCCTCTTTCCAAATAAGGTCCCATTCCAGGTTCTGGGTGGACTCGAACTCAGGGCTCTGTTCGTTCCCCGCAGACATTGTCCAGAAAAGGCCAGCAGGCCAAGTTCACCTGTCACTGTTTGTGCGTGCAGGGCCCTGTGCTCCAGCGAGGGTCTGCGGGGAGAAGCAGGGCTGGTGCTCACGGGCGGGGGCCCCCGTCCACCTCCCACACCTGCCAGGCACCGGTTCCCGGGCGGGAGCAGAGCGAGAAGCCTGAGCCTGCCACGGGCGGCCCCCAGACTGAGGTCCCCGTGGGCGCATCATGGTGGCCTCTCCTCTGTGCTGCGGAGGGGACGCTTGGGGGATGCCTCCAGAGCCCTCCAAGGGCAGGATGGGGCGGGAAGGACCGGCTGTCCTCCCTGGGGGGTCCCGTAGGGTCGGTGATGCGGGGGACAGGTGTCTTCGGGGCCCAGGCGTGGGGGGTGGCCCCTGCCCAGCCGCCAGCAGCAGCCCCCCTTCTCTTCTCCCAGCGGCCCTAACCTGCTCCAGGTTATTACCTTTGGGAGTTTCCTCAAGTCGATTCCTGTTTTTGTCCGTGCCTTCATCAATTTTTTAATAATTTATCGATCTGAAGCTCTCATAGCATAAAATTAACCGTCTAAACAGCAAGTGCACAGCTCAGGGGCAGGAAGCACACCCACACTGTTGTGCAGCCTTCCCCACCGTCCGTCTCCAGAGCGTTCCGTCTCCCACCCTGGAGCCCTGTCTCCACTGAACACTCACCCCCTCCACTCCCCCCACCCCTGGCACCCCCACCCCACCCTCTGCCTCTATGAATGTGGCGACCCTGGAGGCCTTGGAGAAGTGGGGTCACTCAGTGTTTGTCCGTTTCTGTCTGGCTTATTTCACTGGGTGTCATGTCCTTGGGGGTTCATGCGTGTCGTGGCAGGGGTCAGGATTTCCCCCTGGCCGCGGCTGAATATTCCACGGTGTGGATGACCACACCGTGATCCCCCATCCGTCCATCTGTGGACTTCCTCCCTCTCACGGCTCAGTGAATCAGTCCTGTTTCCTCCCGTCCCGGTGACACACGCCTCTGTCCAGTCGGTCCCGTTTGGCCGTCTTCTGTTTATTGTCCCCCTGCCGGAGTGCCAGCCACACGGGCTGGGGTCTCGCGGCTCTACAGTGTCCCCAGCCCCTTGAGTCACAACCCGCTACGGCAGGCCTTCTTCGACGGCAGCGAACTACGGGCCCGGGGCTCGCAGCGGCCCAGCCTGCCCACGCCGACCTGGGGCGATCTCAGAGCCCTCCCGAGGTGTGGGTGCGATGAGGCGTCTCTGTGTCCCTGCAGTGGAGCTCAAGACCAGTCTGGACCAGTACGTCAACAGGAGGTACCCGGGCCTGGTGAAGATCGTTCGCAACAGCCGGCGGGAAGGCTTGATCCGGGCACGGCTGCAGGGCTGGAAGGCGGCCACGGCCCCCGTGGTCGGCTTCTTCGACGCCCACGTGGAGTTCGGCACGGGCTGGTGAGGGCAGGGCGCAGGGGGGCGCTGGCTTTAGGGACTCCCTTCAGGAGCCCGGGAGGATGAGCCTGGGGGCCCCCGGCATCCGGATCCGGCCCAGGGGATCTGTGGGGCACACGGCCCGGGACGCTTGAACGTGAGGACTGTTGCGTGCCCTCACCTCGCTCCCAAAGGGACTGGGACTGGCCAGCAGGATGGCATAGCACGAGCACGCCGGTGTGGGCTCGGATCCGGGAGCACACACGGCTTTGGGGCACTTGCTGTGGGCACGTGCTGTCCAAGGCTAGCTGCCCAAGGCACCGGGCACGAGTTGGGAGCAGTTTCTCATCCCCCGTGGGACCCTCTCGTCACCATGCAGGGGGTGAAGTGGGCCTCCAACCCAGACACCTGCAGGGGACTCGGCCAGGGAGGGACTTAGACGTGTGACCTCCACCCCGCACCCCGGCGGGAAGGCCGGGCTCTGGCCCTGGGCCTGTGCTTGCCCTGCAGGCCTGATGCTCAGCGTGGCCTCCGGGCCAGCTGCACGAAGTGCAGGTCTGCGTGGCCTAGGGTGTTCGAGTGCGACCCAGGGGTCCCCATGCAAGCCGGGCGTGGAGCCTGGGCCCCCGACACCTTCTCCATCTCCGAGGTGGCCAGCGATGCCTTAGGAATGGCGTCAGTTGTCCCGCGAATTATCCACAGCCGGGGGGACCCGGGGGTGGCCCAGACCTCGCCGACCCGAGGCAGGTGGCGCACCAACGTCCTCACAGTGGGTGTCTTGGCCGAGCAGCGGGAAGTGCTTGAGAGTTTTCTGGAAAGTGCCGGCTGTTAACTTCTCGTCTGGCGGCTGGGCCCTGCGCAGATGAGCGAGGACCTTATGGTAGCTGGGAGGTGGGAATGTTCTAGGTCAGGGAACAAGAGTCAGGGTCAGAAGTCCAACTTGCCAACACGGCGTGGGCGGGGTGGGGGCAGGGGAGGCGTGCCTGTCTCCTGGTCTCAAACCGGGAGCGCGGCCGGGGTGCAGGGATTGTTGCCCGGACTGCGGAAGCCGCTGCCGGCAACGGACTCCAGACCCTCCGGATCAGATCGGTGCTTGCCTGGGAGGCGAGGGGACGCTCTAGACGACGGGGCGTGCGTGTCGGGAGTGGCCCACGGGCAGAGGGAGGGCCGACCCCAAGTGTCAGTGTCCTGGGGCTGCCGAACAGTGACCGCAACCCCCCGGGCAGCTCAAACAGCAGACACGACTCCAAATCCTGGGACACAAGGTGTCTCACCGCCCGGAGGCACCCGGGGAGGGTCCCGCCTCATCCTCTGGCCTCTTCTGTCCTCATACCTAGCGTGTGTCTCTATTCTGTCTCACAGGCGGGCCCCTGTCATTGGATTTAGGGCCACCCTCGTCATGCAGGATGCTCTGCTCTCAAGACCCTTAGGTTAAACCGTAGCGGGCGGGTCCTTCACTGAGCCGGGGGAGGGGGGATGGGGGATGGGGGGGGGGGCTGAGCCGCAGGGAAAAGTCAGCCCAGGGTGGCCAGCGTGCCCATTTCAATACAAAGTAAAACTCAGGATTCTTTTTTAAGTTTATTTTATTTACTTATTTTGTGTGTGAGAGAGAGACAGAGACAGAGCACGCACGCGAGCAGGAGAGGGGCAGAGAGCGAGGGAGAGAGAGAATCCCAAGAAGGCTCTGAGCTCTCAGCACAGAGCCCGACGTGGGGCTCGAACTCGTGAGCCGTGAGATCATGACCTGGGCCAAAATCAAGAGTCGGACGCTTTGCTGACTGAGCCACCCAGACGCCCCGTAAAATTCACGATTTTTATATCAAATCTCCCGGTGCATATTTTTAAGCTTCGTGAAGCCAACGTAAGACATTCGCCGGGATCCCACGGGAGGGAAACGGGGGGATGTGCCGATTGAGGACGGCGGGGTGGATGAAGTCCTGAGCCTGTGCGGTTCAGCTGCACACAAGCCCTGCTGTGCGTGCTCCCCGGGGCCCCAGCTGTCTGGGAGGGCCTCGCGCCCCGGGGTCTCCGAGCTCGTGCTTTCCTGCCAGCAGCAGCTGGCTCCAGCAGGGGCTCGGCGTCCCGCGGGCCATGGAACCTTCTTCCTTCCCCTCTCCAGGAGCATCCCAGCTGCCCCAGGACCGCGCGTTTGTGGCAAGGGTTGGTTCTGACCCTGCACATTTCACAGAGACGTAAGTCTCTTCTGCTGGACTTAGCCTCCTGGCCCCCGCGTCTCTCTGCTCTCCCACCCTCATGAGGCAGCCCTCCTCCCACCAGGCGTAATCACCTTCTGCCGTTAATTACGGATTATCATCTTCCCCCCCCCCGACCCAGGCCCGCTCCCCAGTGCTGTGTGGGTTGTGCACTGCACAGCCGTCCTCGGTGGCCATTCCTCCCTCCGCTACATTGCAAGCTCCCCCAAGGAGCCATTTGGGAGAGCCAGGAGCTGTCACATCAGACGCAACTTTAAACCAGTGTGACTTTAATTTCCACAACCCCAAACCCAGCTATCCATCTGCAAATAGTCCCCCCCCCCCCGCCCTCCCCGCCACGGTCGCCTCCACACAGATCCTGCCTTGTTAGCAGACGTGACATTTGCAGAGGGCTTTGCTTCTCTGAGGCACTTTGCTGACACTAATTAATTAGTCCTCCTCGCAAAGCCGAAAGGCAGCTGAATACCTGGCTCTCGATCAGAAGGGTGGGAAGAAGGCCACACGGCACCTGTCACCAGGTGGGACCAGGCGACTCACCCCGGGCCCTCCTGTCCCCCCCGACGGCGCCAGCCCTGGTCCCCCAGCAGCAGGCGGCCCACGACCACAGCTGGACTCCAGCCCAGAGGCTGGGCTCTGGTGGCGTCTCATCCTCGCGGGGATGGGCCACCTCCAAGGGGGAAGGAAGCCTGCTTCCGCGGGGATCACGGCACAGAGTCTGCAGCCCAGAGAGGTCGCCCGAGCGCCCCTGGTGCCCCGCTCTCTGGGTTCGCCGCGTACGCTGCCCCCACTTCTCCAGTCCAGCCACCTGCCTGCTCCCCAGGCGCACGTCCCAGGGCTCCCGTGCTGGCTGTGTCCTCGCCCATCCCCCTGGCACCCACCGGCTGCCCACCTCCTTCTGGTCGTTGCCCAGGGCAACCTACACAGACGCCTATTTAAAACTGCAACTCCAAGTTACCCTTGCCTTGCTGTCCTTCCCACGCGATACCTGTCACCTTCTAACATACGTTAACTTCTATGTTGATGCCTGGCCCCCGACCCTGTCGGGGCTGCCACATGCTGTTGTGTAGGTTGTGCACTGCATTAAAGTACTCGGTAACCTCTCTCGTCCCCTCCAACATAAGTTCCCTGAGGCGTGGATTTATTTCTAAGCTTATGAATGTATTCCGTTGTTAGAACAGGGCACGGCCCTTACTCGGTCCTCCAGTTCATGTTTGTGAGCGAATGTATCTTCCACAAGAGCAGGGAAGGAGGGCGGGGAGTGGGGTTCTGTGGAGGGAGTGGCTGAGCTGCAAGGCTGGCCGGTGGCCGGCCCAGCCGACCTGCAGGGGCTCTGGAGCCAGGCCTGCCCTTCAGGGGTGTCGCATCCCGGGCCCAGATGGTTTTATGTCCTTGGTGTCAGTCCTTGGCTGTGGGCAGCCCGGGAAGGGGAGGGCAGGACCCCAGGCGGGGCACGTCCGCGGCCCCACCCCCCCCCCCAGACTTGTGGCGGGGAATCCGTGGCACCTGCACTCCGTGGGCCGGCGGTCACCTGATGTCACCCTGCCTGTGGGCGGCGGGCCCCTCGTTGGGGCACAGGGTGGGGTCCTCGCCCCCACGCCCCTCCTCACAGGCGTGTGGCTCCCCCCCGCAGGGCCGAGCCCGCGCTCACGCGGATCCAGGAGGACCGCCGGCGCATCGTCCTGCCCGCCATCGACAACATCAAGTACGACACGTTCGAGGTACAGCAGTATGCCAGCGCGGCCCACGGCTACAACTGGGGCCTCTGGTGCATGTACATCATCCCCCCCCAGGACTGGCTGGACCGCGGCGACGAGGCGGCGCCCATCAGGTGAGCCGGGGCCGGGGCGCGGGGGGTGCGGGGGCTGCGGGGGGCCGGTGCTCTGGGCGGGACTCGGGGACCTGGGGGCTGACCCCCGGCATGTGGCCTGAGTGGCGACCGGGTCGGGTGGGGACAGAAGGAGGGAGACGGAGCAGACGAGCAGAGAGGAGGAGCCCGTGGGGGAGAAGCAGACACGGACAGGGGACGGGGCACCAGGGACCGAGAAGCCTGGAGGGACACAGGAGGAGCCGGGCAGCGTGGCTGCGCAGAAGTCACCGGTTTCTGCAGACAGGGCTTCAGACGGAGAGCCCACAATTGTCCTCAAATGCATGCACGTATTCAGGTCGGCTCCCAGACGTGAAGGCAGAGAGATTTTTGCACAAGATACACAAATCCAGCACCCTTTGGCAGGTGGGAAGGCTCACACTCTCTCGAGGCGACCATTGGCCGCGGCCGGGATGGGGCCCCGTGTAGACAGGCGTGGGCCTCCAGAGGCCCCAGTCCCTCGCTCCCCATCACCCCCAGGCCCTCCGCCACCTGCTCGCGCTGGCTCATGTTTGCAGCATCGGCTGCGGGGTGCTGAGCCCCTGGGAATCCGCGCTCCGTGACCAGGTCCTGGGGACGCAGCCGTGGGGCCTGTTTCCTGGGACGAATGTCCATCTCAGGACTCGCTGACCCCCCGGAGCCTCTGCAGACCTCCCACAGGGGTCTGAGATTTCAGGGGCTGGGAACCGTCCCTCTTCCTGTCTGTCCGAGCTGGCGTGTCCCTGCCGAAATCCTGCTGAAACGGGTCACTGTGCGTGGGAGTGGCCGAGACCACGTGTCATTGTGCCTTCGGAAGCTCTCTCTCCCTCGGGAGGGTCTTGTGGGGGCTTCCGGGCCCCCACCCCCTGCTGGCAAAGAGCCACGGGCGCTAAATCAGGCCCCCGCACGGCCTGGACGTCCAGCAGTGAAGTCAGCGGACAGCAGGGATGGACAGCTCGGCCCGAGCCCCGACCTCCGTGACTTGAGGAAAACAGCACCGCCAGCACGGAGGGGCGCCCCGTACGAGGGGTCCCCGGACGCGGAGCAGCAGTCCCCTCGGGGCCTGGGGCCCGGCTCTGTCCCCACGGCCGCTTCTCAGAGACAGGCCCTCGACGCTCCTGGGAGCTGGAAGGAGCAGGAGCTGGGGCTCTGGAGCCTTTGCCGTCAAAACCGGGCCCAGAGCCATCCGAACGTCCAGAAGCCGACCGACGGGCCGGGAGCCAGGAAGAGCGGCTTGAAAGTTACTTTTCTTCGTTCACAACGCACTAGGCGTTCCCCAGCTAGGAGCAGAAGAGGGGCCTAGCGTTTCGCATTTCAGGGCTCAGAGACCCCAGGTCCGGCAGCCCCTGGACGCCCTGGGCTGCACCGAAGCGGGATTTTCTGGCCAGACGGTGTCTTGTCGAACTTGGCTCCTGCCTAGCACCACCTGAGAGCTTTGGACGCCCGAGGTCAAACTCCAGGTGAAGCTTTAAACAGATTCTCCACAAACGGAGGTGGGTGTGGCCAGCACGCTCACCCCGTCGGGGGGTCAGGAGGGAAGCCGAGGAACCGGAGTGAGAAGAGGCGCCAGCTGGGCTTGGGGGAGGGCGCGGGGCCCGCGGGACACCCACGCGAGGCTGCAGGCAGAGCGAGTTGGCCAAAGCTCGGAAGGCCATTGGCGGTTCTCCACAAAGGTAGAAAGCACATCTTGCCGACCACCGGGAAGGAACCAGAGCCCGTGTCCACGCAGAGACTCTCGCGGACGCATACAGCAGCCCTGTCGTTCTCAGGGACGGAAACGCCCCAGGTGTCATCAGGTGTGACAGGTGAACCCGCTGGCGTCTGCCCAGCTGCCGGAACGCGTCCTGGAGTGAACGGGACGAGCTGTCCTACGAGAGACAGCACCGTGGAACTTCGGGCCCCTGGACGGGGCCAGAGACGCTGGACACGGAAGCGGCCACGCTGTGTGGCGCGGCTCACAGGACCGTCCAGGGAGGCGCCGTCAGGAGAGGAGAAGTGACCGGCTTCCCGGGGGTGCTGGACAGCGGCTCTGAACTGGGGACTCAGGGCGATGTTCTCTGGAGGTCAGGGGCCAGGGCCTTTGGCTCAGGTCGGTGACAGAGGGTCGGGCGGGTCCCCCGGGTTCTGGAACGAC
Source organism: Panthera uncia (assembly GCF_023721935.1). Lineage (NCBI taxonomy): Eukaryota > Metazoa > Chordata > Mammalia > Carnivora > Felidae > Panthera > Panthera uncia. The sequence goes on along the minus strand of NW_026057587.1, from coordinate 4,491,345 downwards.
TGGCCTCATGCACCGGAGTACAGATTCACGGAAGGAGGGCGCACGCGGACACGGAACCTCGGGGCCCGCAGGCGCGGAGTGCAGGCGAGCAGCCTCGAGGTCCTTCGTGCCTCGTCCCCACCGGGAGGACGCCCTCGGGCCCTCCCGCTTGGCAGGCCCTCCGGGGGAAGCGCGCACGGCCGGCTGCCTGCGGGAGGCGACCCTCGCCGCGGACCGGACCGGAGAGCTGGCTTCCACGGGCCTGGCGGCCGGTCCGGGCTGGTCTGTCGCCTCCCGCGTCCTGGCCAGAAGAGCCACTGCCCCTCCGAAGCACACAGCTCGCACGTCCACGTCGAAAGCCGTGCCGGGAATTTACTCCGCACCCGAGGGGCTGGTGTCGGAGGGTTTACTTTAGGAATTTTCTTGCCGCTCCTCACCCTCGAAGCTCGAGGGAGAGAGAAGAAGGGATGGAAATTGTAAGGCTTGGGTTTCTGGGGGAGACTTGTGCACACGCCCCGGTGCTGGAGCCCGCCCGCGTCCCAGGCCCTGAGCCCCTGCGCCCGTGCACCCCTGCACGGGGCGGGGCCTCCCGTCCCCAGGACCCGTCCAGAGTCCCACCCGTGTGTCTGGGGGACGGCGAGGGCCCTGCGGGTGTCGGCCAGCTTCCAGCTCGTGGAGGGAGCTTAGGACGGGGCTGGGGGGCCACTCGCAGCCCCCTGCCCCTCCCACAGTCAGGGGTGCGGCGGCGAGGGCCCGAATCCCGCACACACACACAAGCACACTCTCACACACACTTATACACATAGACACACACACACACACCAGCACACAGGTATGCACTCCCGGCTGCACACACACATATCTGCACGCACACAGTATACACACACCTGCACAGGAGCACACACACATACCCCCTCCGTGCACGCACACCCCGACATGCACACGCAGCTGCACACACACCTGCATGCCCGCACACACATCCATATGCACACACACCTGTGCACACAAAAGCACGCAGACACGGGAGTGTACAGATGCTTGCACACTCATGCACACCTGTGCACACATTCTCACTGGCACGAGTGCCCACAGACGCACACATGCGCAAGTGTGCAGACACACACAGATGCACGTCACCGCACACGTGTGGTCGCTTCTCTAGCTACACGGGAGGAACGGCAGCCGTTCCCTGTCTGACTTTTCTGCTGGTCTCCGGAGAGGAGCTTCCGGGGTGCTGGGTGCTCCCCACGGCCACAGGCTCGGTCACTGGGTCCCATCCCGTCCCCCGAGCCCACTCCAGCCCCCAGGCTGACGGCCTCCAGGCCGAGGTCCTTTCGGCCGCGACATGGCTTCGTGCGGATCGGGTTCCGCAGGGGCGCGGGCAGAGAGGCTGAGCACGGGGCAGTGGGCAGCGGGCCTGAGGCCACACAGCCCGCGGCTCCGAGCCGGGCTGGGCGCTCGCTGCACACTCCTGTGCCGTCTCTCGGAGCGCGTGGGCCTCTCTGGCGCTCTAGCCATTGCCTCAGACTCTTCCGAGGGCGCCGATTCAGGGCCTGCCGTCCAGTGTCCCCACAGACCACCCAGCGTCACGTTGCCTGCCCTCGGTGCCAGATGCGTGCACAGTGGCTCCCAGTCGCTGCCCAGTCGCAGCCCGTGGCGCACTTCCCAGGTGCCTGTGCTCCCTCAGCGAGCGTGTGCCCGGCGTGACGGGTGCTCGTTGCCTGGCCGAGCCCGTGAGCACGTGCTGTTCAAGGTGCCGGGGCACGCTGGCTCACCTTGACCCTTGTCGGTCTCCTGGAGGCCAGAGGGCGCATTGGGATCCTCATTGTATCAGCCTCCCCTTGTCTGGGGCTCCAGAATTTCACGGCTCAGGGGCGTGGATGTCCGTGTGTGTCCGTGTGTCTGCTGCAGACGTGTGCACTCACACGCCTGTTACCTCTCCCGGGGGAGTCCCTGGGCACGCACTGCACGCCCCAGGACGACCCCGATGCGAGGACGCCCCACGACATCCCCCGAAACCCGGGAGCCCCTCAGCCAGAGCATCCCGAGCCTTGCCGCGTTCCGTAATCACAGCAGAATCTCGCGTGCGGGTAAACTCCACGCCCACGGATTCTGCTCCCGTCACCTTGTGAGTTTATCTTAAGTCTATTTTGGAACTCTGAGCAAGGATAACAAATCGTTACCGGCTATAATAGACTTGGCAGGGAATTTGGCGCTTTGATTCACCAGAGAGCGCCCTGAGATTTTCCACGGCTGTTGAGAAAACGGGAGAAATGACTCTGCACGTCGGTGAGCGCGGCCCGTCACACGCTTGCTATTAAAAGCCAAAGGCAGCATTAAAATTTCGTTGCCGTTAGATTTGTGACCAAAATCTAACGACAGGACAGATTGAATGTTTGCATAAGTCAAAGGACAATCGTTTCTTTAATGTCCCTGTTATTCTGGGACGACTGACGGGCATTGACTTCTGACTCCCCAGTCGCTGAGCAGAAGTGCTTCTTTTAAATTGTGACCGAGACCAAGTTTTGGTGTTGTTTTTGCCGAAGAGGGATGTGCTCCTGCAGGAGCAGCAGGGATGGGGGTGGGGGAGGGGGCGAGGGGGGCGGCCCCGGGGGAGGCGGCCCCACCCCGGTGCCAGAGCCGCCTGGGGCCCTTCGAGGACAACCGGAACCGTTTGCTGGCTCCGCTTAGGGCTCAGAAGGCTCCAGTGGCTCAGCCTGCCAGCAGACCGTCCTTGTCTTTGTTTGAGACCAAATCCTTCAGCAAAAGCTTAAAAGGTCTTGGTTTCCAGCAGCATCTGGACCTGCTTCTTGTTACAGATACGTTTTCTGTTTGGCTTTCTATCCTCGCCACCCAGAACACACACACTGTGTCCTAAGTTCACGACCGAATGAAGGAACGAATGGTGCGTGCGTGAAGAACCGAACGTGTGATACTGTCCACAGTGACGCTGTCCTCTTACTCGCCACTGCTTTGTGTCATTGTGACCTGTGAGGCCACTTCCCAGGGACCCACTGTTGTGGGTAGAAAAAATACAGCTAGCACATAGGCGCGCGATTTCACAGACACAGTTTCTTAAGACGAGGCAACGTTTACTGACGTTTTTTTGAACGTGTAGCTGTAAGTAATTACAGAAATAATGGAACAGATGGCAGTCTGTGGCCCACAGCTGCACAGGTTGCGCACTCTACAACTTCAAGGTATATCATTTAGAGAGAGTCTGATATCAGTGAGGTTCCATTGAGGGGAGCAGTGCACAACCTAGGCAACTGCCTGTTGCAGCCCCGACTCCTAGCGTACAGATAGGACAACATGATGAAGGAGACAGGCAAGTGGCTCAAGCCTGGGGACGTTCAGGCGACCAGACAACTCACTGAGAAAACTGGTTTCTTTAAAATTCCCTGCACTAACTTGCCTGAGGTGAGTGCTGGTTTCTGTCACCCATCGACGTTCTTCAGTTAGCGTTTGGACTTGGTCTGTGCCGGGTGCTTCACTAGGCTCTGAAGGATGCAAAGACAAGCCCGTGGGGGGCCTGCCCGTGTCCTGGGCCCTCCTGGCTGCCGGGCAGCCAGGGGCTCAGGATTACGCACCTGTGACCTGCTCACGTGCCGTCTCTGCCCCCCACCAGGACCCCCGCCATGATTGGCTGCTCGTTCGTGGTGGACCGGGAGTACTTTGGGGACATCGGCCTGCTGGACCCAGGCATGGAGGTATATGGTGGAGAGAACATCGAGCTGGGCATGAGGGTAGGTGCCCGGGGCTGCCCTGGGAACGGGGGTGCAGGGGTGCTGGCGGTGGGGCTGGCCGGGCCGTGCGCTGCTGGTTACGGGTCCGTGGGACGTAAGGCCCCGAACCGGGAGTCGTCGCGAGAACCCACGGTGGCGCGGGACTGAGGAACGGGGCCCCTGTCGAACGCGACAGCAAAGGACGGTGTTTCGTGTTGGTTTCGTTTGCTGAGTCACTTGTTGCCGCCGAACGTGCGGCACTGACGCGTGCTCGGAAACGTCAGAAGCTGGTCCTTCGGCACAGGGACCCGAGTGTCCACGACGGGACACCCGCCCCCGAGCTGTCCTGCGTGCCCTGCACACGGTTCTGTGCTCGTCTTGGTTGGATGTGGGAGGCAGGGGTGCAGATGCGGGTCGTGGGCACCTGAGGCCACCATGGCTGTTTCCGGTGGGCGTGGAGGCAGTTTGTGCAAAGGCCCTGGGGACTGGGGAGGACATGGGGCTGCACGGGCAGCGGAGCCCCCGAGGGAGGCCCCGAGCTGCCCTGGGGAGTGACTGAGATCCGTGAGGCTTCGCCCCCGGCCCTGCCACCCTCTTCCCCGCACCCCAGTGGCCCCTCTGCTTTCAAACTTTCTTGTCTGGCAGCTTGGAGAACTGATAGAAAGTTCTGGAAGAATCTTGGTTGCAGGTCAGGGACTCTGGGGTAGCAGAGCTCATTCCCTCCTGGATGCCCGAAGCTGAGGGCCAACCTAGCCTCCGTGGGAGGGTGCTTCGTCCAGTGCTTTGGGGAATGTCGGTGGCTGGGGCACACGTCCCCTCGGGGACGGCACCCTGGGCAGGACGTGCAAGAGTGTGAACGGCCAGAACCAGAACACGACGCCTCTGAGCAGGTGGCTTTGGAGATCCCATGTGCTCAGACAGCGCGTTCCCAGCCAGAGACCCTCCCAGCCCCTTCCCCAGAGCCCGAGTTTCCTGCAGGGAGCTGGGCCTCATTTACCGTGCGCTGTGAGCACCGGCTGTATGCCAGACCTGCAGCTCCAGAGGGAACCAACAGATGGAACAGATCCTGCTTTTCTGCAGCTCACTTTCCAGGGAGGAGGCAAGAAGAGAAGAGAAGTGTGTCATTTGGCGAGAAGCGCCAAAGGTAGAAATGAAGCAGGGAGGGGCAGGAGTGCAGAGGAGGGGCAGGAGAGCAGGGGAGGGGCAGGAGAGCAGGGGAGGGGGTAGGAGTGCAGGGGAGGGGGTAGGAGTGCCGGGAGGAACAGGAGTGC
>NW_026057587.1:4472595-4481370 GCF_023721935.1 Panthera uncia | reverse complement strand
CCCCCCGCCCCCGTCAGAAGGGATGTCTATGGAAAGACCTCTTGGTGCCGTGAGGCAGCTGCGGATGATCAGGGGAAGGGGTGTTCCAAGCAGAGGGCACGGCAGATGCAAAGGCCCTGGGGCAGGGTCGTGCCTGATGTGCTCCAGATGCGACACGTGCAGCCGAGGGGCGGCGGGGGAGGGAGAGCAGCCTGGCTTCTGCTCTGAGGGAGCCCAGAGGCACGGGAGGCTCTGGGTAGAGGCTTCGCTTCCACGTTTCAGGGATTCCCCTGACCCCTGCGACTCCGGGGTGGAGCGAGTGAGGGCCGGAGCAGGGAGGCCAGGGCTTCTGGGATAACGCAGGGGGGTGAGGCTTGGACCGGGGAGGGGACGGCGAGATCCTGTGTCGTCCGGGTACATTCTCGAGGGAGCGCACGCAGGGCTTGCTGGGGGTGGGGGCTCTGAAACGGTCTCCCACTAGCCCTCGGGCCTGAGCAGCTGGGAGGGTGGAGGGGCCGTGGGCGGGCAGGGTGGTGGCCTGGAGTGGGGGGGTTCTCAGAGGCCGGCCCCGCCCCACCCCTGGGCCCTCGTGGGGCCGTGGCCTCCTCTGCCAAAGTGGCTTCCCTGCTGTGTTGGCTTTTTAAAAGTTCGGTGGGGAAACAGTTGTCCAGCGCCTCGTTTTAGTCTGAAAAAAATAAAATAAAATTGGGTTTTGATTCGGAGCAGAGGGCGCGTTCGAAGGCTGACGTGCAGGGCTTTGTTCCCGGCGGGGCTGGGCCGGCTTTCCAGGGCCACTCCTGACAGCCAGCCCGCTTCCGGGGTGCGGGGTTTGGGCCCCGAGTGCCAGCTGCCCGGTCGTGACCCGGCCTCTGCTCCCCCGTGGCCCACGCGCACCTGGGGTTCCGTCCCCGGCCCTCCCTGCCTGTGACACGTGCGCCTCCACCTTCCTCCGGGGTTTCTGGCTCCCGTGGCCCTGGGTCCGAGCTGTGGAGTGCTTCCGCTCAGGTGGCTGGGGAATGGGGTCCTCTCGGGTGGGACCCCGCCTCGGGGCTCACTGAATGGCACCCTGAAGTCACAGCCCCACTGGCCGCGCTTCCGTAAACTTCTGTCTGGGAGCTCGCCCGGCTGGCGGGCCGAGGGCAGGGCCGGGTTCCCAGGCTGCGGTTTTCCGACCTGAATCTTCTAGAGGTTTCCTTAAAACACAGACCCCTGGGCTCCACCCCAGGGATTTGGACTCCACAGGGCGAGACGGGGCCCAGGAATCTGCATTTCCAGCACATTCTCGGGGCTGCGGACGCTGCTTGCCCAGGGCGCCTGCTCTGGGAACCGGCCCCCGGCCGGCCTGCCGCTTTGGGGCCCCGAGCCCGCCTGGCGCGCCTGCATACGTGTCCCCCGCTCTGCCGGGCACCCCGCGCCCAGGAGCAGGGCCGGGATGTCCCGGCGGGGGCTCGGCGGGCTCGGTAGCTGGGCTGAGCTGAGCTCTGGTTGGTTTGGGATTCTGGGTTGTTTACTTTTACCTGTGGAGCCTTTATTCACGGGGATGATTTCAGGCGAGTTTTAAAAATTTTCTACACGGTTTATTGAAATTATACTTTTCAAAACCTATTTGCCTTAAGCTTTTAAGTTAAACCTGGGGGCTCATATCATTATGGTTATAAGTCTAATCGATTGAGATTAGAGAGAACACTCACCTCCCTGTTTTCTTTGATTAATGTTTGATTAACTCGGATTGAACGGATTGAATGCCATTAAACAACAATCAGTTCCCTCTCTGCCTTTAGTTAATTAAATTCCCTTGAACCTTTTAAAATGACACTTATAAATGTAACGTATTTACTTTTCCCTTTAAGCGCCTGGAATGCCTGATACCACAGCGGAAATTCCCCCAGGTGCTTAAAAAACGCTAGTGTATCTAATAAATTAAACTTACACCAAATCTCAAGTTCTCTGAAGCATTTCGGGATCGTTTGCGTCTGTATTTAATTCCCTGACACGGTCCAGTTTGGAATAAGAAACGTACACTCGACCTTCAGTCACACGTGTTAAGAACGGAACCCGGAGGTTAATGTGGCGGCGGATTTTTCCGCCTTTGTTCTCAGCTGTGCCGATCAACGGACCCCAAACCTTTGCACACGATTCCCGAGTCTGGTTCAGGGAGAGGCTTCCCGCAGCCTTGAGGACCCCCAGGCTCAGAGCAGTCCCTCCGGGGTCCTCCCGGGGGCAGAGGGGAGCCCCACAAGCCCAGTGGGGCAGGCAGAGGATGTCAGCCTGAGGCCGGAGGAGGCCCGGGCAGGAGCTGGACCCTGGCTTCGGCGGGGCTGGTTGGGTTGGGTGGACAAACAGGCTCGGGCCCACAGGGGCCGGGGAGGGCAGACAACCATACCCCCAGAGAGATGGGGGGCGGGGGGGGGGGGAGCAGGCCCGGTTCCCCCCAGCAGTGCGACTGCGTTCTCCTGAGGCTGGGGTCCCCAGAGGCCAGGAGCCAGGTTCTGCATGGACAGTGGCCCCGGGAGCCCGGCCCGTCTGAGCAAGAACTCGGCACGAGGGCGGGAAGCACTGTCCCTGGATGTCACCGCACGGGGTCTCGGACGCCAGCACGGGATGTCCCCCCTGGGAATCGGGCAGGTCAGAGAACAGGAAAGGAGGAGAGTCCCGTGAGGGGACTGTGCCAGAGGACAGAGCACCACACAGCATGGTGGCCGGGGCACGGGGACGCCCGGCCGGGAACAGGTCGCCCCGCAGAGGCCGGAGGGCGTGTTGGGCCCGTGTGGTGAGCGCCCGCAGGGAGGGGGCATCCAGAAGCGGGGCGCACGCTTGGTAAACACAAGGAGACGGGGGGTGGTGGAGCCTGGGAGACCCCCAGTCCCGTGGGCGAGACATGCCCCCCCGAAACCGCCGGCAGCCACTGCTGGTTTTGACGGTCAGAGGGCGGAGGAGGGACGGGCACGGTCTCACCTGGGTGGCTTCTCACTGGTGGTGACGCCCACAGGGCGTCGCAGGGGGGCGTTACCGTGGCAGGAAGACAGGAGCCTCTGTGGCGATGGAGGAAGCCTCTGTGCTTGGCCCCCCGGCCCCGTGACCGCGGCTGGGACCCCAACGTCCCCGGTGTCCGCTCTGTAAAGTGGGGGCTGGGCAGGGTCCCACCCGTGCGGGGAGGACTCGGGCAGACGCGGGGGCGGGAGGGGGGGTGCGGTCCGCTGCGGGAGGGGACGAGGTAACTACGGGCGTAGATCGGGGTGCAGGTGCGCGGCAGGCAGCAGTGTGGACGCGCACGTTTATCCGTGTTGTTACTTTCGTCGCCGACGGGGTTCAGGTAGCTTGCCAGGACGCAGAGACGCCCCGGCAAGATGAGGGGCACTGGGAACACGAGAGGGGAGGACAGAACGTGAAAGGGGGCCGGCGGGGAGGCCCGGTGCTGGGGGCCAGGGTCATGCCCTACGCCTGTGCCTACCCCTGCCGCCGGCCGGGGGCCTGCCGGTCCCGGACCTCAGAGCAGGGTCTCCCCACAAACCCACCCACCGTGGGCCAGAGACCGGCGCAGGGTGACCAGGTGCCCTCCGTCCGTATCCCCAGAGCAGACGTCCACCGTGGGCAGGCTGGCGGCTGGGGCGGTCTGTGCCTGCAGAGGTGCTGACGGCTGGGGGGAGGGGGAGGTCTGTCCCCGTGGAGGTGCTGGCGGCCCGAGCGGGGGGGGCGGTCTGTGGCAGCTGCCTGGCGCCCCGCATCCGACCTGGCCTCGCCCCGTCCCCCTTCTTATCCGCTCCATTCAGAAGCCCAGGGAGCCCCGGGGCCCCCCCTCACCCTGAGGGCCGAGCCCAAACTCCCTCCCGTGACCCTCAGCACCCCTCCCCACGTGCCCCCACCCACCCTCCCCTTCCGTGGCCGAGCCAGGCTGGCCCCTCTCTGCGGGGAGTCCTTCCAGCCCCTGCCGCTTCTGGACCCTGGTCTCAGCCCCACGGTGCTTTCTTCCTCACACGATCTGGCTCTGCCCACCGCCTCCCACCGATGCCTCCCGCACCCCGACCCGCTGGAATAGTCAGGGGCCGCGGCTGCCTCGTTCCCTGCTGTGCGCAACCCAGTGTAAGTGCCGGTGCGTCTGTAGAGTGGGCACAGGAGGCCCCCGGGAGGGGAGGGGAGGGGAGGGGAGGGCGGGCCTCCCTGTGACGTGCTAGACGCTGGAGCCCGGGGTGGGGGGCACGGCAGAGAAAGCAAGCGCTTCGTTTGTTGAGCAACTTCTCGCGGGTGTCTGCCACGCCACGCTAGATGCTGGGGGCTCCGCAGGGGACAGAGCACGCACGGGTCTTAAACGGGGACGCGTGTGGCACCCATAGAAAACCATGCACGGGGAAGGGATGGGGGCTTGTCATTTTATACGGGACAATCAGGGAAGGGAGGCCACGTCCGAGCGGGCGTAAAGGCGGAGAGGAAGCGAGCCATGCGGCTATGGGGAAGGGCATTCCCAGCCGAGGGGCAGCAAGTGCAAAGGCCCTGGGGCGGGAGCATGGCCCTCGTGGCAGAGACCGCAGGCGGCCCCGTGGCCCCGTGGCCTTTCCGCTGCCTTTCCCGCACAGGTGGACCTCACAGCCGCGGCTGTTTCCGATCTGTCCTTGGCACGGGTGGCCGTGCAGCACGTGTCATCGGTTCCGCCCGCTTAGAGGAGTAATTCTGGGGTCTCGGGGCCAAGGTATATTTCTGTGACTGTAAAAATGCCGACTGCTCTTCCCCTAACGAGGAGAGTGCGAGAGCCCATTAGGGGGAAATGAATCCTTCGCGTCCATCTGGTTAATAAAGGTCAAGACAGAATCCAGCGGCCTGGGTCTGGGCTGGGAAAGCCTCCCGCAGAACAGAAATCGGAAATCGTTTGCTTCGCTGTTTTGAAACTCTCAGACTCGCCACTTCTCCAGGGTGTTACAGGAAAGCCCCCTCAGCCCTGGGGGCCGTCAGTGCGCCTTCAAAGCCCGGCCCTTTGAGGGGTGCGGCGGCGTTAACCGTCTGGGGGCTGGGGGGGGCGGGTGTCCCCACGTCTTCCCACGGGGCATTTATCTGAGCTCCTGTGTCTCCCAGCAGAGGGCGCCAGGGAGGTGTGCCCACGCCGTCCACGCTCGGGGCAGGGGGCCCTGCCGTCAGGCGTCACAGGGCTGCAGGGTGTCTCCGGGCCGGTCCTAGACCTTCCCCAGGGGGCATCGGGCAGAGGGGAGGGCAGGGGGTGGGCAGAGGGGAGGGCGGGCGGTGAGGTCCCCGTCCCGCCGCCTTCAGGAAGGGCTTCTCCTAGTTACAAGTGGGCGGGTCTGCCTGACAAGGTAGTGGTCATGGGGGAACGCACCCCCAATGCCCAGCAGCCCACAGGGCAAGGTCCCCCTGGACGGAGGAAGCAGGCCTCCAGGCGGGGGGACGCCCCGTCCTGTTGAACATGTTTGTGGAAAAGCCCCACTGCTCACATGGGTTCTCTGGAAGACCCCTTGAGACTCGTGTGCATTGGCCAGGCCTCTCTCCGAGCCTCAGTTTCCCCATCTGTCACAGGCGTGATGTGACCCTAACTCAGGGCCGGGGGGCTTTGTGCCTGACACAACAGACAGGCAGTGAGCGCCCGTGTTTGTGCAGGCGTTTCGGAACACCCTCTCCTCTCCTGCGTAAAAGCAGCTTTTATCAGGGAAAACGCCGGGGTGGGCAAACCGGACCGCAGCCCGGGTGATTCTCGTCGGAGCCGCGTCGCACACGTGGGAGCATCGTCCCCACGTGCCCTCGCACACCCGTGACGTGGCCCCGGGCCTTGCACTAGCGGGGGGCGTCCCCGGGGCCGTCCTCCGCGGCCGCGGGTCAGGATGGCGCCCACCGGGCTTCACGCCCCCGTCCGCCGGCTCGCCGCTCTGTGCCGCACGCTGGTCCGTGTCCCCGTGTGCGCCTTCCGGTCGCGGTTTCCTCCGGAGGACTGTCTAGAGGTGGACCTGCTGAGCCAGACGGACTTCGTGTTTCTGTGGCTTTTGTAGAACTTGCCAGATCTCCCTCCCTGCGCCCCGCTGCTCTGCATGCGTGTGAGTGCGTGTGTCTGCGTGTGTCTGCGTGTGACCTCTCACCAGCGGTGCGTGCGAGAGACGGCTGCCCGGGGCTTACGGGGCCCCGGGACCTGAGTGAGTGATTTTTACCTGTGGCAAAAGAGGCAGACACGGAGGGAGTGTCTGCGTTGACTGACTTTGCGTCTTTTCAGTTGCTAACGAGCACGAACGCTCGGCCACTGCCCGTTTTTTCCACGCCGTTCCTGGTCTTCCAGCTGGTCTTAACCTGCACCGTGTGATGCAGACGCGGCCCCTCGCAGACAGGATGTTCGTGAGCACGCCTGTCCCCCTTCGTCTCTGGCCCGTCCGAGAAGCTGTCTGACCGCAGCTGCTTCTGACACGTTTCCACAGCAAAGGCTTGAATCCCTGAGGGATGGATCTTCGTCATCTTTCTTGTTTTGTTTTCACACAGCAGACCGCGGCTCCTCACCCCACCCCCCAACGCCTCGGCCCTTGACCGCTGGCGGGAAGGCCTCCCCCCCACGTCGGGGTGCTGCCGGGCGCGCACAGGCCCCCCCACTTCCCGTCCCTTCGCCGCTGGGCCGCGCCTCCTGGGTGCCCCGCTCAGTCACGTCCCCGTGAGGGACCAGTGTCTCCGGCCGTGTCCAGACGGCGACCCAGGCCACTTCCGTAGCTGTGGTTTCTCATCTCCGCGAGCGCGTGTCATGTCTCTGCGCGTTCCGCTTCTCACACGTGGCTGTTCTGTGACCATTGGCCGTAACTCGTAACCTCCTCTCCTCTCCCGATGGACGCTCTCCCTCCTTCCTTCGGCTCCGACAGTCCTCGCGGTCAGTCCTCCCCGTCTGCTTACGACCTTCCTGCCCGTTCTCTCTCTTTCCCGAAGTCCCGTCTTGGGTTGGTAGGTGACTCTTCCGGAACCGGATTTTCCGCGTGCGCTCCGTACGTTTTTGTGGAGATCTCCTTTTCGCGGGAACGGCACCTTCGCGCTCACTCGTCCCTGGACGGGAGTCGCAGATTTCTGCGTGCCTGCCCCCACCCCCACCCCAGGCCTCCGCTCAAAACTGGGTGGCTGGGGTTTCGTCCCAGGGCTCCCCCCGTCACACAGTCGCCGGCTCCGGTCTCTGCTTCGTCTCTCACCGTGTCTGGCTGCATCCCGGGGGGCAGTCGGAGCCGGTGTGTCAGCTTCCGCTCACAGTTGGGGCGCCCAGCCCGGCCCCAGGCCCCACACCCGGTCCCCGGCCCTCCGGGAGGCTCAGGGTCCTGCCCCTGTGGCGCCAGCCCCACTCCGGCCGGCGGGCTTCTGCTCCTTCTGAGCGGTGGGGAGCTAACTGTGGTTTTCCACGGATGCTTTTAACTCCTAAGCAGCCTACCCACCATTTCCGCGTGTCCAGAGCAGACAGGGAAGAGTCCCACGTCCGTGGTATTGACCAGAGCCCTCCATCACTTCGTCCAGCTGCAGGGGGCTTGGCGCGCGGGGGCCGTCACCTAAGAGGTATAGCCTCACCTCCGCTTGAGGACAGGAAGTGCAGGACCACACAGCCGCAGCCTCGGGTGGTGTCCGAGGGACGGGGCTTCTGGGCCACACGGTGACACCAAGTGTGCAAGGTGGTCAGAGGGCGGAGGCGGGGACAGAGGCCTCGCGCACTTCGCGCAGCCGCCCCCGGGCCCCGGCACACGTCGGGACCCCCTTGAGCACTTTGCGCAGCCGCCCGCGGACCCCGGCACACGTCGGGACCCCCCGGAGGGCTTGTTAAAGTACAGGTCGCGGGGCTGGCCCCAGAGCCTCTGACTCCGCAGGTCAGGTCTGGAGCCGACGGCCACCTGCATTTCTGGGGCGCCCCAGGTGACCCTGCTGCTGGTCCTGTGACCACACTTTGAGAACCACTCGTTTAGAAGGAAGGAAGCTATTTTTTCTCTCTTGTTTGTTTGAGGCGTTCGACACGTTCACGGAAACAAGCGGCAGGAGCTTGGAACGAGAGCCCCACTCGGAGTGTCTGTGGGTCTGACGCAGGGAACGGAGCGGGGAAGCAGCTGTTCGAAAGCATATGTGTGTGTGCACAGACCGTCCCAGGGAGAGACGTTTGCTTGTCAGAAATGCATGCGTTGAGCCCAGCTGAGCCCTGGGAGATGCCTTTCCAAAGCTAAACCCAGTCTGTTCTGCCCCTGGAGCTGGATCGTTCCTGCAGAGTGAGGGGTTCGTGGGACAAGAGAGAGGCAGCAGCACTGGACCCGGGCTGGGGTTGGGGGGGGGGGGGCACCGAGCTCATTGTAAATCTTGTAAAGTAGGTTCAGATGTGAAATCTCTAAAAGTCCTACGCGCAGTCGTCTCCTGAGTGACTACAAGTGGTTGCTTGTTCAAGGGGGAAATTGTGCGCTGCCCGAAAGGAAGACGGTGGCCGGGCACCTGCTGGGTTTGCACCAGGTGAGATGGCCTGTGAAGCTGGGTCTCAGCTGAGCCTCTGGGGCTTCCAGCCTCTTGTCTGAAGGCCTCGGCGAGGAGGCCGGGCGTGGACATCTCGTTCTGACCCCCTTGTCTTAAAAAGAGAGCTCTGCATAGTGCCTGGATAGTCAGGCTGGTTGTAGAGACTGATGCAGATGGACGGGTGGGGGATGGGTGGACAGACAGGTGGACTGACGGGTGGATGGACGGACGGATGGATGGACGGACACGTGGGTGGGTGGACGGATGGATGAATGGAGGGATGGAGGGATAGGTGTGTGGGTGGATGGATGGAAGGATGGAGAGATGGATGGATGAGTGTGTAGGTGGGTGAGTAGATGG
>NW_026057587.1:4412673-4472495 GCF_023721935.1 Panthera uncia | reverse complement strand
GGGTGGGTGGGTGGATGGATGGATGGACAGATGGATGGATGGAGGGATAGATGGATGAACGGATGGATGGAGAGATGGATGGATGAGTGTGTAGGTGGGTGAGTAGATGGATGGATGAAGGGAGGGATGGGTGGATGGACAGATGGACAGACGGATGGATGGATAGAGGGAGGGAGGGAGGGAGGGGTGGACGGGTGGATGGGTGTACAGGTGGATGGATGGATGGATGGATGGACAGACGGATGGATGGAGGGAGGGAGGGAGGGAGGGAGGGAGGGGTGGACGGGTGGATGGGTGTTCAGGTGGGTGGGTGGGTGGGTGCAGGGGAGGGCAGGTGAACAAATGGATGGGGATGGCCAGGTGGGTGGGGAAGGGTGTCTCCTTAGGTGAGCTTATCGAACAGTCTCAGTCAAGGCGGCTACTAAAGAAACAGTGTCACCGGGTGCTGAGGACCGTGCTCACAAAGTCCTTCCTGCCTGAAGTCACATCGGAGAGCCCGGGAACGCATTCCACGGAGCCTTAATTTAGACGCTGACTGCGTCTGCACACACAGTGGTGCCACCCAGAGCAAGGAATTATTTTGTCCCTGGAAGCCTGTGCTGTGCCACCCGCAAATCCCGCGAGTAAGAGATGAGGACCCTGGGCAGGTCGCGGATGAAACTTCGTTATCTCTGTTCTGCCAAAGTGGCTGGAAGACATGGGCCCCGTCGGGCCTGCAAGGCCCAGGGCGTCTGTGCAGCATTTTCTCCCAAGTGTGCTTCTCGTGGGCTGGACCAGAGAGCCAGGCGAGGACGCCCCGGGGGAGGGCCCCTCCACGGCCCACGTCTTCAGCCTCAAAGCAGCACACTCTGACTTTGCAAGAGGCTGGAACCTTCCTCACCCCAGCTGTGGGACGACAGTGGGGCCTGTGTGAGGCGACCGCCTGGGGAACGGGCCTGAGGCCCCGCTGTCTGAGCCCCCGGCCGGCTGCCGGCCATCGGGTGTGGTAAGGCCGGCAGGTCAGGGCCCGGCTGCCTCTGAGAAGAGCGCGTTCCTCGGGGGCCCAGAGGTGGGGCAGCCAGGCCACGGGGGGCATTCGGGGCCAGGAGGCCAGGGTGGAGGAGGCTGGGCCGGAGGCTGTCCTGGGCCGGGTGGTTTGCACGCCAAGGGAGCCCCTCGGGCAGGCCGTCTGCTGCCCCTGGGAATCGGCTAGTCCAGGAGGACGGTCCCTCCACCCTGAGGACAGCGAGGCCCAGGAGTCACGTCATCAGACACAGAAAACCAGCAGGCGAGGTTCACACACAGGCCTGGCTTTTCCCTCCGCAGCAACGGAATCAGGGACCGGTCTCCCCACCCGCCTCGTCCACGTGGCGCGGGACCGGCCCCCTTCTGAACGAGCCCGTCACGGCCACGAACATCTGAGCACTCCAGAATCAACCCCCTCTTCCCCACACCCCGTTGGAGCAGCCCTCCCTTCTGAACAGTCCTGGGACGGGTGTGTCCCCAGCCCCACCCACGGCCCGGCCTGTCCCTGCACTTCCGGGCTGCTGGGCTGGCCTGGTTTCGGGGCCAGCATCTGTTTGAAGGGGTCGGGAGTGCCCAAGCCGTGGGTGGGAGCGTGGCCGACACAGTGGCCGCCCCGCCCCCCACCCCGCCCACGCCGATCTCCGCCAGGTGCTTCTCAGACGTTGTGATGCAGACACTGATGAAGGAGAGCCCGACCGTCCGCACCGCTCATGGCCCAGGCCATGCTGAGCACCCAGGAGCCACGTGTGCTCTGCCTGTCTCGACCCCGGGCAGTCCTCCGTGGACGCCCTCCATGGACGCCCTCCATGGGCCCCCTCCCGCTGTACCCCAGCCGTCCAGCGTGGCCAAAGCTGGCCACGGGGGCCTCTCCGCCTGCAACCGACGTTTTCGGTGGGTCTTCCCAGGGAGGTGGTGAGGCCCGCGGGGTGAACTGTGAGTCGGGGGCCCCCACTCCCCCACGGAGGCCACAGCGATGCTGCATGGAGCTGACACAGAAAGCCTTGAGAGCACACGGGTCTGCGGGGGGCCTCCGGATGCGTCGGCACGGGGCTCCCGCCCCGCCTGGAGAGCGGAGGCCCCGTGGCCTCCGGAGTGGCCTCGCCACGGGGCAGGAGGGCGGCCCCGTGGAACCGTGGCCCGTTCCATGGGGGGGCTGTCACAGACGGGAGGGACTGAGGGCTGAGCGTGCACGTGTGCACGTGGGCGTGCGTGGCGTAGTGGACGGGCGTGAGGCCCCCGAGACTCTGACCCAGAGCACAGGGCAGGTGACAGCCGCTCTCCGGAGGCGGTGCTCCTCGTGCCGGGCCGACGGCCTCACTGCACGGGGACAGCTCAGCGCGGGTGAAGGCGGGCGGGCTGGCCGAGAAGCCTAGGGCCCTGAGGGCTGGGGCCGCGCTCCTGGCACCTCGAATGAGCTCAGGGTCCAGAGGGCGTCTCCGGAAACTGCTGTGGGGCACGCCCCCCTCCCGCAGCCGCGTGGACGCGGGCGAAGCCCCCGGGGGTGACTGTGCTCGGGGGGCGAGGAGGCACCGGGGAATCGCGCAGGCGGCTCCTGGCTTCCCAACGTTCTGAGAGCGCCGGCCCGCGGCAGACGTGGCGGCCAGGCCGCGGCGGGTCTCAGTCCCATCCCGCGGGCCCACGGTGCGCCGCCACGGCGGGGACGGTCCGACCGCTCCACGGTGACCACGCGCCCTCTGGCACCGGCAGGACGTCCGAGGAGCTGGGATCCGGGGGGTTGAGGTCCCCCCGCCCCGCACTCCTTCCCTCTGCACGGCTGCCTGCCGACCTGACGCCTGGTCCCCCCTTTGCGTCTGCTGTTCTGTGTGGGGGGCAGTTGGCGGGGTTGACGGAGATAATTACCGGTGGAGGCACAGGCGGGTGTGACTCAGATCCGTGGCGCCTCCGGGCTGAGGGGTTCATGCAACAGCCCAGGCTGCCTGCCGCACCACGAGCCGGCCGCGTGACCCCGGGCCCGTCTCCTGACCTCTCGGTGCCTCCACCCCTGTTTCCACCGGACTTAACCCTGCGCCGCACTGACACGGGGTCGTTGGGCTTTCTGTCCTCCCGGCACCACCTAGTCCAGCCTCCTCAGTCAGGAACACGGCGACAGGATCCCCACCAACAGAGGCTTGAGCAGATGGGGGGCTCCGCCTCTCTCACGAAGCACAGAGCTGACGGCTCTAACTTTCCGCCGGCCGGCCGGCCCTGCTATATAGACCCTGAGCCTCACGATGGTTGCCTCCCGGCCACAGAGTGGCTGCCACTCCTCCAGACCTCACGTCCGTATCCAGAAAGAAGGGCAAAGGGCCCTGCAGCTGAGTCTGTTTCTTTTTTTTCTAATCAGGGTAAGCCGTAGCTTTCCTACAAGCCCCACCCCGAGACCTCTGCTCTCGTCTCGTTGGCCAGAACTGTCTGGCACGGCCTCCTCTAGCTACAGGGGAGTGGGAAAGTGGGGTCCATGATGTCACCGGAGCCTTGGCCCCATCACCTCCACGTAGAAGTGCCCCCGCCAGCCCTACCTGGCTCCTGCCCCGCACAGAAGCTGTCCATCCGGTGACGCCCAGAACCCCGGCGAGCTCACCTGCCTACTTCCTGTCGCTCTGTCCTGGTTTGGGGGCGTGGGGGAGGCTCCCGGGGGGGTTTCACCCCCCACGGCGGCCTTCGCTGCCTCCACTCGGCACAGGGGAGCGTGTCATTCGCTGGGGCCTGCAGGCGATGTCCCCGGGAGTGTTTGTGGGGGAGGCGGACGGCCCCTCGGTGCAGCCCTCTCTCGGACGCACACCTACCAGTGTGACGGGCGCGCAGGCCTCCGACAAGAGCAAGGCGACCGCGTGCTTCGTCGTCCACCGGGACGCCCTCGAGAGTTGCCGTGGACCGGGACGCCAGGTCAGCGGGCGTGAACGGGGCCTGTCCTGGGCAGCAGGTGTTGACTAGGGTTTGCTGCGTTGCCCCCGCGTGCAGCCGCCCCTCGCAGCTGCATCAGGTAGCTCCCGGCTGGGAGCCTCCCTTCGGACTCTGCGGCTTAGGAGCCATTTCCTTAGCCCGCGAAGCTGTGGGCCGACCGCGCCCTCTCCGGAGGGCCGGCCCCGGCTCGTCCTCGTGGTGGTGGCCAGGGCACAGGGAGCTGAGGCCCGAGCAGGGTGTCCTGGGGCCCGAGCTGGGACCCGGCACTCGGCCGCTCTGCCCCCCTCTGGTGTGCGCGAATCACGCACCCGGGGGCTCGGGCGACGGTCTCCGCCCTCGGTAGGGTCGTCCGCGGCTCCAATGCAGAGAAGAGATTTGACGGCCGGGCTCCGGGATGGGGGCTGTGCGCCAGCACGCCGACCTGGGTGAGGCCTGGTCGGTGGGCGTTTGTCCTTTCCTCCGCCGTTGGGGTGCTTGCAGAGCGAGTGGGGATGTCCCCCCTCCACCCCGAAATCCCTGAGCCCACGTGCTGTTGGGATGCCAGGCGGGCGTGTGCCTGCGCGTCCAGCGGCTTGGGGAAGGTTGCAGATGCCCCCTTGACCTCAGGCACCTGCGGCCCTCGCCCCCCAACCCTGAGCACCCTGTGGGGCCCAGCCCGGAGGACGGGGAGAATGACCCCAGCTCCCGCCGTCCGGAAACGCTCTCGCCTTTCTGAGCGGAGGAGACAGACCGTGGCCGAATGTTGCCCAGGAAAGACGGGGGTCTGAAGGGGCCCTGAGCTCGCCCACAAAGCCCCACGTGCGACAGTCTGTGTCCAGCCGCCCTCACGTAACTAAGGCTTGAGGCCACTGAACCAGACCGAGCGGGGCCTTTCCCGCCATCCTGTCCTGCGGCCGCGCCATCCAGGGTGGCCGCACCAGCCGCACACGTTTCAAGGGCTCAGTGGCCGGGCGCAGCCGTGGCTCACCTTTCGGAGGTCCAGATCTAGAACACGCCTGTCCCCGCAGAAAGTTCTGCTGGGCAGGTCTGGCGGTTGCTAACAGATTCCTGAACGTGAATTCATTCATCCATCGAACAGCCTGCGCTGAGTGCTGACCACGCGCCCGTTTTGTTCTGAGTGCAGCGGGTGGGGCCGTGGTCCCGGAGTGCAGGCCGCAGAGGGACAGACAGACCAGGGGTGACGGGACCAAGGGGCTGCAGCGTCACATCAGAGAGTGAGGAGGGGACCACAAAGAGGAGGCATCTGAGCACAGGCTTGCGGGCAGGTGCAAAGGCCCTGGGGCCGTGGGGAGAGCAGAGGAGAGACAGGTGGGGGCAGGGAGCCCCGGGAGCACCGGGGGCCAGCTGAGGCATGGAGGCCCCTCCAGGCTGCACAGTGATGGCGGCTGCAGAAGGCCCGGGGTGGGGGGGGGGGGATCACGGCGCCGTCCCTGCAGGTCCGCCAGGCTCCCACTGTGGCGCTTCCGTTTGCCTTCTGGAACATTCCTGGCTCAGCAGGCGTCCAGCTGCGTCCCCAGC
The DNA here is from genome assembly GCF_023721935.1 of Panthera uncia. Classification (NCBI taxonomy): domain Eukaryota; kingdom Metazoa; phylum Chordata; class Mammalia; order Carnivora; family Felidae; genus Panthera; species Panthera uncia. Next base: position 4,467,068 of record NW_026057587.1, on the reverse strand, counting down.
CTCCCCGCTGCCCTGCAGCCTCCCAGGACCAGGCGCTGGGGGCAGGGTCCCCACCGTCAGCGTGAAGGAGCTGGCTCTGTCCGCTGGGCTCTGTGTAGCGGGCAGAGCGCGGGTCCCCCGCGGGCTAGGAGCCCAGCAGGGGGAGACTGTTGGCCGCGTGCTGGGAACCCGTGAGGAACCCCCAGCCTCCCCCCACACACAGGACGTCCCACCTGCCTGGACATGACTTGTTGCGGCCGTGTGGGGTGTCAGGAGGGGGACCCTCAGCTGCGAGATGTCCCCCCTCCTTCCCCTGCTTTCTGAAGGCAAAGTCGGGCAGGGGAGGAGGCAGGGATCCCCCGTCACCTTCCCCAAACGAGGGCTCGGCTCTGTAGTGAGTGAGCGGCAGCCCCAAGAGGGTGTCTGGATGGTCAGGCTGTGCACTGAGACAGACGAGGAGAGGACGGTGCGCCCGCGGGTCAGGGTCTTTGGGGACAGTTAGGGACTTCAGGGAGTCCTGCGCTCCGGGAAGCAGCTGTAAGACGCTTTCTTTGGCCGAGACCGGGTGTGTCTGGGGTGCTTGAGGCAGCGTCTGCGAGGCCAGCACCGCGGATCGAGGGTGTCTGGATGGTCGGCCTGCTCTTTCCAGACTGGATTGCGGGCTTGTTCCTCTGGCGGGGGGGCAGCGGCTGGTGTTGAAGCCCCCGGGCCAGGCCCCCCCCCACCCCCGCACGGAGCAAGCACAGGGCAGGGGGGCAGGGGGCAGGAGAGACGAATGTGGTGGGAGGCCCGGAAGGGGAGGCCGTCTCCCCGGAGCGGGCTCTGGAGCGTGGTCCCGGGCCCGCGGGCGGCCGTGCTGTGTCCCCACAGGTGTGGCAGTGTGGCGGCAGCATGGAGGTGCTCCCCTGCTCCCGCGTGGCCCACATCGAGCGCAGCAAGAAGCCCTACAACAACGACATCGACTACTACGCCAAGCGCAACGCCCTGCGGGCAGCGGAGGTGTGGATGGACAGCTTCAAGTCCCACGTGTACATGGCCTGGAACATCCCCATGACCGTAAGCCGGGGCGCGGCGGGGCGGGGGGGGGCCGGCGGCTGCGAGCGAGCCTCGCCGCGCCCCGTGGTGATGCCGGCAAGGACCCGGGGCCCACGTGCAGACGCACAAGCACGGGGTCTCGCCAGACGCGGGCTCTGGCAGCGCGTGCAGCCCCGGCTCGCCGCCCGCCCCGCTGCACCCTGCATGCCGTTTGCTTGTGCTTTCTCGTGGCCAGTTATACGCGGTATAGGGTCTGCATTGCGGCCTTTTGTTTATGACTATTTCTGAGAGAGAGACAGATCGTGAGTGGGGGAGGGGCAGAGAGAGGGAGAGAGGGAGACACAGAATCCGAAACAGGTTCCAGGCTCCGAGCGGTCAGCACAGAGCCCGAGGCGGGGCTCGGACCCACAAACTGTGAGATCATGACCTGAGCCAAGGTCGGACGCTGAACCGACTGAGCCACCCAGGTGTCCCTACTCTTCCTTTTTTTTTAATGTTTATTTTTGAGAGAGAGAAAGAGACAGAGCATGAGCTGGGAAGGGGCAGAGAGAGAGGGAGACACAGAATCCCAGGCAGGCGCCAGGCTCCGAGCCATTAGCACAGAGCCCGACGCGGGGCTCGAACTCAGAAACCGCGAGATCACGACCTGAGCCGAAGTCTCATCAGACGCTCAACCGACTGAGCCACCCAGGCGCCCCTCCATTTTAGCCCTTTTAAACCACGCAGTTCTGGGGCCTCGCACACACCCACAGTGCCGCACGACCACCCACCTGCCTAGTCCCCCAAAAAATCACGGAACCCGGTAGGCAGCTAATCCCCATCTGCCACCCCCCAGCCCTCAGCACCCGGCCGTCTGCTCTGTCCCGGGATTTACCTGTTCCGGACGCTTCCTTCCCGTAAATGGGGCTCACGGCACTTCTCCTCTTGTGTCTGGCTCCTTGCACGGAGCACCATGTTCTCAGGTCCGTCCACGTGTGGCGGGTGTCAGGGTATCAGTGCTTCCTTTCCGTGGCCGGGTCACGTTCCACGTATGGATGGACCACGGTTGGTTTAGCCATCCTTCTGTCCACGGACACCGTCCACGGATACCTGGGTTGCTTCCTGTCTCTTTGGTCCTCGCAGTTTCGACCCACATCTAGTTAGGGGTTGCTGTTTGTTTTTACTTTGTGGTCAACCGAGTCCCGTAAATAGCCTGTATTCTGGCTTCTCTTGAAAACCCAGAAGACCCAGTTCCCTGGCCTCTGTGACGGTAATGAGGGCGGGTACCCAGCAGAGGCTGCCCCTCACGTGGGGCGATGTCTAGGCCGCCGGTCCCGGCGCATCGGCTGTGGAACCAGCCTTCACTCGCGTGTGGCTTCCCCGGCCACTGGAGGGTGCGAGGCTGGGGGCCCTGGGGACACCCGTCCCGGACACGGCTTTGTGAAAAACACACCGTAAGCGCCAGATCTCGAGTCATGAGCCTGCACCCACGTGTACACGTGTGTGTGTGATTATCTGCCCACGTGTAGAATGCCCACTACGTAACACAAGTTGCAGAAACACCACTGATCTCCGAGACGTGCATTTCTCACTGCCACCAGCTAACCTCCCAAACCAACAGGGTGTGCCCAGAGTCTGGGTGACGCTGCTGGAGGGGCAGGCTGGGCCACCTGCTCACAAGGCCGCTGTCCCAGGCGGGGACGGGGGTGGGGGGCACGGAGGCTCCTCGAGCGGTAGTTTCCAGCCACGTGAGCGACACCATGGAAACACACACACGTTTATCAGAGATGGAAGGAGGGCACACAGTCCCTTATGAACCCTCATATTCCACCAAGGGACCCCATTCAGGAAACCACCCCATCACCCCTCAAAAGGGAACCTGGGCGTTGTCACCATGGGGCCTGCAGGCCACGTGCGTGCGGGGTCCACGGCTCCGGACCAGAGCTGGCAGACGCCCTCCCCCGTCTCATTGTAGCCCCGCGCTCCCCGCCCCCTGCCCGGACTCACCTGCTGCTCGTGTGAAGGCTGTGAGGGGCTCCTCTGTGGCCACGGCCACCACGTGGAGGAGGGAGAGGGGCTCTCCCTGGGCAGCGACCTCCCCGCCGGGCTTGGCTGGCATTGGAGCCCCGGGCACCCTGGCCTGGGAAGGCACTCTCCCAGACCCACTCACAGAGGGCTCGGTGCCTGTCACGGTGTCGGGGGCCCCAAGGCCACCCTCAGCTTCGACGTTCGGCCAGAACGACCCAGAACTCCAAAAAGCTGTGCTGCTCAGCCTATGGTTTCTTACAGCGAGAGAACACAGAGTCCCAGGGCTCGTGTAGACAGCACGTACCCCTCCCGGCAACGCCGTGTGGCGGTATGCACGGCGGGTCAACAACCAGGGACACCAACCCAAGCCTGGGGCTTGTCCACGCAGAGCCAGCCTCCGCACGGCTGACCGTAGTCCGTAGGTCACACTGATAGCCCACCACAGCCCAAAGCCCCGCAGAGATCACCCTGCGGCATAGACCGTCGGGCCCAAACCCCAGGCAGACGCTCGGTGACAGGCGGGATGATCCGAGGGCTCAGAGGTCGTCTCGCAGGGGGCAGGGGTGGGGGCCGTGGGGACGAGCCAGCACACGGCCCGTGGCCGTCTGTCAGGCCGGGGCTGGTCTCCAGCAGGCAGGACAGGCCAGGCCCTCCCCTTCGGGAACAGCCGGGCCAGCACGGGTCCTGGGAGGGCCGGGGGCCGCTGCCGGTCAAGCCCTGAGGGGTGGGGCCGCTCCCCTGTCTGTCACGGGCGGGGGGGGGGGGGGGGGGGGGGGGGGGGGGGACGCGGCCAGCTCCCGCCTCGCTTCCCGCCTTGCAGAACCCAGGGGTGGACTTCGGGGACGTGTCTGAGCGGCTGGCACTTCGCCAGAGGCTGAAATGCCGCAGCTTCCAGTGGTACCTAGAGAACGTGTACCCGGAGATGCGGACCTACAACGACACCCTCACGTACGGAGAGGTACCGCCTCCACCTGGGGGGCCCCACGCGGGCGGGTCGGGCAGGCTCCCCGCCCGGACGCGCGCCCACGTGCCCGCCACCAGCCAGCACGGTGCCCAGACGGGTTCTCGTGCACGCGTGCGCGGAGCAGTGTCAGAGCCCAGACTCACGCGGGTACGCACGCGTATGGAAGCACACAGGGTAGACACGGGGACACGTGCACGCACGCACGTGTGCACAGACACATCCACACGTGTGTGTGGACACACATCCACGTGCACGAGCGCGGACCCCTGAGTGCATTAGCGTCTGCACACTCGTACGTGTACGTGCGCGAGACCTGAAAGGGTACGTTTGCACACAGTCTGGCTCACGTGCGCACACAGCGAGCTACTGACACACCTTCCCTCGGGGGCACACACCCAAAGGTGCCCGCCTGCGCTCACGGAGACGCACGATACTCGCTGACACAAAATGTCAGGCGAGCGGGTGCTCCCTGACCACGGAGATGTGCCGGCCGATGCATCCACACGCACGTAGCCGGGCTCGTATGCACAGAGCACGCACGTAAGTGCAAACAGAACACACACGTGGGTCCGCGCGCCCGCCGCACGGGCCCTCGCCTGCACCAGCACTCGCAGCTCTGTACAGCTGGCGAGAGGACGCCGTGTCCCCGTCCCGTCACCCTGGTCTGTGCTGGCGGGGAGGGCGGTCTCCCTTCAGTCGGGGCGTCCGCCGCTCCGGGGGGACCCGGGCCCCGTGTGGGAGGAGCGCGCGCCCTCTGGCCCTGGGCTCGCGCTCAGCGCGCGGCGAGAAGGGTGCCCGGGTGGACGGTGCGGGCTGGCCTGTCTGTTCCTGGAGCTCGCGTTCTCCGGCAGAGCAGACTTCTCTGCCCCTTGGGGAGGGGGGGCGGCCTCGCGCTGGCCTTTGGGACCCCCCCAACAACGGGGTTTCTCCTTCGGTTTCTGGTTGTAGGTGAGAAACAGCAAAGCCAGTGGCTACTGCCTGGACCAGGGAGCGGAAGACGACGACCACGCGATCCTCTACCCCTGCCACGGGATGTCCTCTCAGGTGCGAGGGGCGGCTGCACCCCACGACGGGGGGAGGTGCGTGCAGGAGGGGCGGGTCGCGGCAGGCTGGGTCCAGGCTTCGGGCAGCGCGGAGACCCTCAGGGAACCCCCCGCCCCAGGTGCACCGAGACCAGGGCTTTTGGAGCCAAACAAGCCCTGGGCGAGTCACGTCACCTCCCTCGCCTCAGTTTCCCCATCCAGCAGATGGGACCCTAAAGGTACTTGACCTGTCGGGGCTGTTGTGCGGACCGCGGCGTGGGCAGAACCGGGGAGGTGTCGCGGTCCCCACTGGTCCTTACCGGCTGAGCTCCTCCCACGTGATCTTCAGCCCGGGCTCCGGCCCAAATCACCTGGGGGGACTTAGCAGCGTGCACACCGACGCCCAGCGCCCGGGCCGGCGGCACCAGGCGGCACAGGGGCAGGTCTGGGGATGCGGACGAGGCGGCCCCGGCGGAGAGCCCGGGGATTCTGGCCCCGAGGGGACCCGCTGCTGGCGAAGGCAGTGCTTCTGTTTGGTGCATGTTGCTGCTATTTCAGCCAGACCCCAGGGTGCTTTCCCCAAATGACCCTCAGCTCCCCCGAAGGCACTGAGTCTCAGCCGCGCTCTCGGATGTCGTCCGGGGGACCCTCGCGGTGACCTGCGCCGGCCTGGGCAGCGAGAAGCTGTCGTGTCCACGAGGCCCCCGGCGGTTCGTGGCGGGCTGTGGCACTGGAGCGGAGAGTGTGGGTGCCCCCGGCCGCCTCCTGCAGCTTCGTCCCGCAGCAGCTGGGATTGAGACAAGACAGTCACCCACCGGGAGGCAGGCGTGGCCTCCAGGAGGAAATCCGGTCCGCTGGCCTGTTCTCCGGCTGGCGCCCGATGTGAGGGGCCACGTCCCGCTGGGCGTCTCTGAACACGCCCGACGAGGAGCCACCGGAGGGGATCAGTGGACCAAAGTCTTCCCCAGCAAGTCCTGCGGCATGAGAGGGGACACCATAAACGACGTGGCCCCCACGACCCTCCTGGCGGGGCTCACACATGCCGTTGGGCTCGCACAGCACCAGCCAGGCCATGGCGAGGCTGCAGGATCCCCTTCTGGGGCGGCGCTCACCGGGCCGTCAGCTCAGGAGGACCTCGGAGCCTCCCCACGTGGCCTCTCCCCAGGCTGCTGGTTCCCAGGGCAAGCACCCCACGAGGACAGGGGCGTCACGACCGTTTACACCCAGCCTCAGGAGTCAGACCGCACGTCCATGGTGTCCACTCGCTCCCCAGAAAGATCCGGGGAGACTGTAGGTCCCCACCCTTAACAGGAGGGGTCAAAGTCACAGCTACGGAGCGTGCGGGGCGGGAGGCAGCATTACAGCTTGTGTTCCATAAGATTGTGCCGGAAAATACAGCCTTCGGGGGGGGGGGGCCCGCAGTGCATTCAGGCGGTGCGTGTGCATGGGTGTGTGTACATGTGTGCATATGTGCGTGTGCATGCACGAGTGTGTGCGTGTACATGTGTGCACATGTGTATTCATGGGTGCATCACGTGTACGTGTGTTGGTGCGTGCATGTGCATGGGTGCGTGTGTGTACGTGTGTGCATATGTGCGTGTGCATACACGAGCGCATGTGTGTACGTGTGTGCATGTGTATGTGTGTACACATGGGCGTGTGCACATGGGTGTGTGTACACGTGTGTGTATTCATGGGTGTGTCACATGTGTACGCGTGTGGGTGCGTGCATGTGCATGGGTGCGTGTGTGTACATGTGTGTGTACGTGTGTGCATATGTGCGTGTGCATGCACGAGCGCGTGTGTGCGCGTGTGTACATGTGTATGTGTGCATGTGTGTACACATGGGCATGTGCACATGGGTGTGTGTGTACACGTGTGTGTATTCATGAGTGCGTCACGTGTGTGTACATGGGTGGGTGCATGCATGTGTGCATATGGGTGTGTGCGTATGTACACGTGTGTGCATGTGCATGCATGAGTGTGTTGTGCGCGTGTATGTGTGTGCGTGTGTGTATTCATGGGTGCGTCACGTGTGTGTGCGTGCATGTGTGTGCGTGTGTACACGTGTGTGTATATGCGTGTACATGCGTATACGTGTGCGTGCGCGTGGGTGTGTGTGTGCATGTGTGCACGTGCATGCATAGATATGTGTGCGTTGTGCGTGTCCACACGTGTGCCTGTATGTGCACGTGCTCACGCATGAGGGGGAAGAGACGGGGCAGGGAAGGGAGAGAGACGCAGCCGTAGCACCTGCTTGTTGACTGAGCGTGAGCTGCTTTTGAAGCACTTTTGTGTCGTGCCCCCTGGATCCTTCCGGTAGCCCAGCCAGGCAGGTGCTGTCACGACCTCCTGCGTACAGACGAGGACGTGGAGGCAGGGAGGTGACGTGACTTGCCCAGGGCCACACGGCTGGGGAATGCCAGGCATCTGTGAACTGGCTCCTGGCCTGAGGGTTTGGTTGTTACTTTCGTGATGTTTGGCGAACAAGTGGGACCCAGGCGCACGTGAACTTGGGGCCGCTCCCCACGCGGAAGTGAACGTTCACCCCTGGTGGTTCTGGGCAGATGGTGCGTCCTGAGGGCACGTGTGAGCTTCCCTCCTCTGGGCCGAGAGAGGGGCCCCGGGAAGCTGAGGGCTGAGCACAGTTCTGGAAGGGGGCCTGAGGCAGTCCTGCGGGGGGCGTGGGTGGAAGGAACGGGGGGGAGGGGGGGGCCAGGGGAGCGGGGCGTCTGGCTCGCCCGGTGCCCGCCCCCCCGCCTTCCCTGACACCCAGCCCGTCCCCGCGGTCCTCCCGCAGCTGGTGCGCTACAGCGCTGAGGGCTTGCTGCAGCTGGGCCCCCTGGGCTCCACCGCCTTCCTGCCCGACTCCAAGTGCCTGGTGGACGACGGCAGGAGCCGCGTGCCCGCCCTGAAAACGTGTGAGGACGTGGCCCGGCCAGCGCAGCGGCTGTGGGACTTCACCCAGGTCGGCAGGGCACCGGGCACCCCCTGCCCCCGCCCCTGCCCCCGGGGCCCGGGTGCGGGGGAGGAGCTGCGAGGGCACAGGGGTCCTGGATCGGCCGCTCCCGGGTCCACTCCCCCTGGTGACCTACCTCTGGCCACACAGCCAGGGAGGGGCCCGCCGGTCTGGGCACAGCACTGTGGCTGCCCAAGCTCCCGCCTCCTCTGGCCTCCCGGAGGGTACGGGGTGTGACCGCCACCGGGAAGCCCTCAGGGCAGCTCCTGGCCAAGCGGGGCCAGGCTGGACTCCCTGCCGAAATCAGCCCCTGCTGGGCCCTGGCTTAGAATTTCCAGCCCCCAGAACATATGGGGCGGACGAGTCAGTGGCGGCCTCCCTGCCTGGTGCAGCAGCCTGGACACCCGCCCCCCCAGCCCTGGGGACCCCGGCCCAGGCCCCTCCCCGACAGCAGCCACCGGCTGGGATGCTGCCTGGCCCAGAACAACAGCCGCGGGCAGCTGGCCCCCGGGGAAGGGGCAGGAGGGGCAGGAGGGGCCTCCCAGCCCCGGGCGGCTCTGGGCCGAATCCTGCTGGCACTTCTGTCCGGCTGCCTTCCACCGTGTGGCCCTCTCCGCAGCCCCTCCCGCCCTCTGTGCCCCCCGCTCCCCCTGCACCCCACATGCGTCCATCCAAACACCGCACGCCCTTCTCTGGCGTCCAGGTTTCCACCCACATCAGCCCAGGACTCGCCCTCTTGGGACTTGCTGGAGACCCCGCCTCCCTCCAGCCCTGCTGAGTGCCCCCGACCCCTCTCCCTCAAAGCCATTTGTGTCCTAAATCTCTGCCGTCTCCCCTGGCGGCTGAACGCCCCAGATGTGCATGCTCTCGCGTCTGAGGTCAGGTGCCGAGGGCCCTGGGGGCTCCTTCCTGCCTCTCCAGCCTCTCCTGGGCTTGTGGCCACACCTCTCTTCCCTTAGCCCGCTGTCTGGCCTCCCGGTCTCCAAACCTGTCCCCTGGTCGGTCGAGGGCACCCTGCTCTGGCTTCTCCTGTCTTCACCACTCACATCTGCTCGGACCCTCAGGCCACAGCGCCAGGTCCTGGGGGCAAGGGCCTGGTGCGTCTGACCTGTTTCTCTAGAACTCTCTGCCCTTGGTACTTGGTAGCCAGGCTCTGGGCCCGGGGAGCCACTCCCAGCCCCGCCACCGCCCCGCCCCGGGCTCTCCCACCTGACAGCGGGCATCTTCCAGGGGACATCCCTGGTCTCGTCCCCCACCCCAACCCCACACACTCCCTGCCTCCGCTCCCACCAAGCAGCCCTGTGACAAATAAACACCCTTGGCAGCCCTGCCCTGGGCCTCGGGGACTGGGACTTTCAGTGACCGGAGGGGCTGCAGGGGTGAGCTGTCACGGTTTCGGGGGCGGAGCCAGCAAGGGTCAGAGGTCCCCAGGAGGCTGGGTCTGGGGTCGGGATGGCGAGAAGGAGCTGTCTGGAAAAGAAAGGAAAACACAGTGTACAATCCTGAGGTCCCCAGGCTTGGGCCGGGGTCCTTGATATCTGGGAGACCAGAGGGCCTGCATGGGTGACCTGTGGGCAGATCGGATATGCCAGGCAGTGGGGACGCACTTGGGGGAGCCCCCTGTCTCAGGGGCCCTGTCTCCATTGTGCTAGTCACTCCTTGGACCCCAGGAGCAAGGCAGGCAGGTGACACAGCTGATAGGGTGAAGATGCCTGAGGACAGAGGACCAGGAAGGGACAGAGGGACCAGGAGGGGACAGAGGGATGGGGGGGAACAGAGAGGTGGGGGGGTCAGAGGGACCAGGAGGGGACAGAGAGACCAGGAGGGACAGAGGAGCAGGAGGGGACAGAGGGATGGGGGGGAACAGAGAGGTGGGGAGTCAGAGGGACCAGAGGGGACCAGAGGGATTGGAGGTGGGGAGACGGAGGGACCAGGAGGGGACAGAGGAGCAGGAGGGGACAGAGGAGCAGGAGGGGACAGAGGGATGGGAGGGAACAGAGAGGTGGAGGGGTCAGAGGGACCAGAGGGGGACAGAGGGATTGGAGGCGGGGGGACAGAGGGACCAGGAGGGGACAGAGAGACCAGGAGGGACGGAGGAGCAGGAGGGGACAGAGGAATGGGAAACAGACCCCAGAGTCTTGGGTGGCCATGCAGTGACCTGTATGGGGCCGGTCAGCGCCCCGCTCCCGAGGTGCTCTCGGGACGGGCCCCCTGGGCGTCCATGCTGACCTGTCTCCCCTCCTGGCAGAGCGGCCCTATCGTGAGTCGAGACACAGGCAGGTGCCTGGAGGTGGAAATGTCCAAGGACGCCAACTTCGGGCTGCGGCTGGTGGTACAGAGATGCTCGGGGCAGAAGTGGACCATCAGGAGCTGGCTCAAGCGCGGGCGACACTGACCGCCAGCCCCGCCCCGTGCCCTCCCGGATGCAGACCCCGAGGACCCGGGGAGGGCGTCGGGCCGCCTGCTGGGCCGCGTCCCTGGGACCGAGGGGGCCCCCTGTGCACTCCGGAGGCAGGTGCCAGGGACCGGCCGGCCCAGCAGGAGCACAGACCCCGAAGCCAAGCCCACCTCGGAATCACGTGCCTTTTCTACGGTATTCCTGTCCAGGCCGCCGGGCCGGCCACCTCTTCTGCATGAAGCCCCCTGTATGTTCCCCCCCCCCCCCCCGTCGCGGAAATAACCCCCGTGAGCTCCGTGGGTGGCCCAAGCTCCCATCCCGGCCGGGCAGGACCGTGGCCTCCTCCCGTCTTCTGACCATCTAAGGAAAAGCCCAGAAGAGCAGAGCAGAGCCCTCTCCGAGGTTGGGGGCGGGGGGACGCGGCTGCGGCCGTCCCGGCGACGCCCCAGGCAGTGCTGACCAGGAGGCCGGTTGCCGCCCCGATCCAGCGCCAAGCGGGTCAAACAGGACAGAGCTGGTCTTGTCCTCCGGAACTCTAGCGGCTGGGTCGTCCGGGGTCGGGGCCCCTGTTCCAGTGTCTCGCCCGGGGCCAGGCGCCTCCCCCCGCCTTGTTGCTCCAAGGCGGGGGTCAGCGAACTGGGACCCACAGCCCTGTGCCTGTTTTTATAAATAAAGTTTTATTGGCACACAGCCGCACCCACCTGCCTCTGTATGGTCCGGCGCGACCCTCTCGCCCGGGGCCAGAGTTGAGCAAGAGCACGCTCCCCACAGGCCGTCCCAGGGGCTCCGAGATGCCGTCTCTGGGCGGGCCGGCGCTTAATGATTGCGGTGAACATCACAGGGCCCCGCCCGTCCCCGTCCCCCAGCAGAGCCACCGCCCGCTACGCCCAGCAGCAGGTGCGCCCGACACTAGCCGCTCCCCGGTACTACCCCACACTAGCGCCCTCATTCTGGGTGGAAGGCCTCAGTCGCCCAGCGGTGGGGACAGCTACCAGACCGACGCCCGCACAGCCCTCGCACTGCGGTCTCCCGGCGCCTAGGGGTCTCCCCCGGGGCAGAAACTGTGGCTGTGTTGGAGACTTCCAAACCCCCCCCCCATTCTTGTAGAGCAGCCCAGAGCAGGGTTCCTGGACACCCGGGCTGCTTCACACAGGACTTAGCTGGTCCCGCCGAGCTGGGACCAGGCAGTCAGCCTTCCGGGGGGTGGGGAGCCCGGCTGCCCCTCCGGGGAAGGCGTCACAGCCGCTCCCCGCAGTGTCTTTCTGAAGCGGAAAGTTGTTCTGGGAGTGCCAGGGGGGCTCAGAGCCGTGAGACCACACTCGTTCTCCACCTCTCAGGCTCTGAGTCTCTGGGGAAGGCGGGGGCTCTGACCTGCCCCCTGGGCACCCCCCACCCCAGCCCCGTCCTCCTCTGCTCCTTCCTTGGGTCCCGTCCCCTGCTTCCTGCCACTGTGGGAAGAAGCCCTGGCCGGCCCCAACCTCCCCACTCTCCCCAGAGAACTCTACCAGCTCCCACCCGACTCCCCAAAAAGCCCCCTCTGTCTGTCTCAGATCTTGCCCAAATTGTAAGACCATAATGGAGGCAAAAAGCCAGCAGCGAGCGAGACCTCAAGAGTCAGCCTCTAGCCAAAGACCTGGGCACACATCCAGAAGTTTCCCAACTGAAGGTGAAATGGTAGCAGCCCTTGGCGGGCAGAGCGAGCTAATTGCCTGTGGTTCAAAATAGAAAGTATCTCAGCTGAAACCCAGAAAACTCGCTGTTGCATACCGTGCGTTATCGAAACCGCCAGCGTGAGGGTTTGTAGCCCACGGGACGCGGAGGGTGTCTCGACAAGCACCCCCCACACCCCGTCCTTGCGGGAGGCGGCGAGTTTTGATAGCGCGCTGTCGGGTCCTGGCTGGCCCCCAGCTCCTGCCTCGGCACGAGGACGAGGGTCGGCAGGGCCGAGCTGGGCCCACAGGCAGCAGGACCACGGCGGGGCGAGGCCCTTGGCCTACCCTAACCAAGATGGAGAGACCGCCTTCTCCATGGGGCAGGGCCGCGGAGCTCCCTCACCTCCATTCACTTCTGCCCCCACTGCCTGGTGAGAGCTGTGTCCCCCCATCGAGGCCTGCCCCGAGGATCCCGGGGCGGGGGGGCGGGGGGCTGACTGGACCCAGAGAGCCCCACCAGGTCACCGGCTGGGAGGAAGGAGGGCGGCCCCGCCGACCACCGCTGCTGTTACAGCCCATGCCCTGTGGGGGCGCTGTGGAGACGCTCCCGCACAGTTGTGCGGTCACAGCGTGGCCCTGGCTGTGGCCGTGGCTGTGGGCGTCCCCCCACCCCGTGCAGATCCCTGTGCGTTCTAACTCCTGGTGATGCATAGTCCCCCGGCCCCCACCGCCCCCCTGGACTCAGAAGGAGCTCTCGCACCATCCACGGGCTGCGCTGAAGTGAACGCAGTCCCCTGAGACCCTGACTTCTAGTTCACACTTCCTTTGCCTTAAAGCACAAAAATTTTTCTTTGTCCGCTTTTCAAACACCGGTCTGTGGTGGAGGCCACCCGGTTGCCCCAGGAAGGAGCCCATCCATCAAACAGGGACTTTAATGCAGGGGTGGGAGGTGCTGAGGCTTTGGCCAGGGTGTTAGGGCACCCTGGAGACGCACCCTCTGTCGGCTGAAGGGACCCAGGAGCCCGGCCACTTATGGGGCTGACGCTACAGAAGGAGCGATGGGAGCACCCCCCCCCCCATCAGAGATGGGAGAGGACACCCGGCCGCTGCACCCCCGGCTTCCCACCGACGGCCCCTTCGGCTGAGCCTCCCAGAAGCTACGACTCGGGGAATCTCAGGACCGGGACCGTGGGCGCCTCTCAGCCCAGCAGGGAGAACGGAGGCAGGAAAGGGTCTGGGCGCCGACCCGGGGCTGGCAGCCAGAGGGACTCTTCTCCAGCACAGGTGACCCCCTCACCCCCCGGGGTCCCGCCGTGCGGTGCCCGCGATGAAATCAGGCGTGAGTCTGCAAGCTGGAGGGAAGAAGGTGCACGGCCACGAAATCTCCTCTCCCCACCTGCTTGGGAAAGTGCCCATTCTGGGAAGAAGGAGGAAGAAGGTGAGGGAGGAAGGAGAGGAGGGAGACATAGGTTTAGAATTACAATCCCACTACATCCTTTCAACAACCCTCGGTAGTGCCGAGAACTTCTGTGCCCATTTTACAGATGGGGAAACGGAGCCTCGGAGGACTGAAATGACTCGGCACAAGACGCACACTTTGCCCAGGGGCAGGTCTAGGGGTTCATACTCAGATCTGCTCGACCCCAAGCCGGTGTCCCCTCCCCTCTGCCTGGCTGCCTAGAATTTTTTTTTCTTTTTAAACAACAGTCATGTTCAAATGGCAAAGACACAAACAAACAAACAGAATTTGCTGAAACTTAACGGCAGACCCGCCTCTTCCATCAATCCAGTTATAAATCAGCTCTGCAGCGAATTCAGAAAAAACCCATGTTGTTTGTTTAAGACAGTTCATTGGTGATAACCCACCGGGGCTCCGGGAGAGGCTGTTGATATGCAGACGTTTCTGATGAAGAGCAGTGAACGCACAGAGGCTTTTTCCCTTCCCTCTGCTCTTGAACTGATCGTGTACATCAATTTAGTTCTAATAAAAACGTTCATGGCTTCAGTGAATCTTCACTTATGGTTGAGGCCCTTTGGGTGAGTGGATCCTGTGAGAAGCAGGGGTTTGGCCTGGGGGTGGGGTCCCCAAGAGAAGGACAGGGCAGCGGGTAGGGGAGCGGAGAGGGAAGTAGGGGCACGGGAGGGTGTGGAGGGGCCCAGGGAGTGGGGGGGGGGCACGAGAAGGGGAGTGGGAACGAGGAGGGGGAGCAGGGAGGACAGGAGTGAGGTGGGACGGTGGGGACCCAGGCCTGTCCAGGGACCCAACAGACACAGAGACGACAGACTCTTCTGAGAAGCCCGGAAGCCTCCGCCACCCTCCCCTGCAGCAGAGGCCCCAGGGGAGGGGCTGCCTGGAAGAGGAAACGGGATGGGGGGGTCCTGGGGGTCCGAGGCCTCCTCCTCGGGCCTCCAGCGCCCACAGGTCCGGTCCGGGGGTCCCAGACGCAGCTGCAGGCACAAGAAGTCGGGGGGGCGTGCGGGTCCGGGCACCGGCCTATCTCAGGGCCCGGCGGCTGCACTCTGGAAGGATGCGCGGCAAGGGGGGCTCACCTCGGCCCCCCACAGACCGCCCAGACGCCCCATCAGTCCCGCAGCCCCGGCCCCAGCAGGGCCCCAGCCCCTGTGAACACTCACCCGGGATTCCGGTCACGTCGGTAAAAGGAGCCTGCCCCACGCAGGAGGGTCCCGTGCGCACGCCCGCCGCACCCGGAAGGCTTTCCCGAGCCCCTCCCCGTGGGGCCGCCTGGGTCACTCACCAGGGTATTCACTCCCCTGCTCGCTCGGTGGGGGGGGGGGGGGGGGGGGGGCAGGGAACGTGGGAGGCAAAGGCGGCAAGAGCCCCCACCCCCGCCACCCCAGCCGGGCCCAGAGAAGGACGCCTGTGCTCCGTGGCCCGGGTGGACGTCGGCACCAGCCGTCGATGCCACACACGGCTTCGTGTGCACGTGGAGCCTGAAGCTCGCTCCACGGCCGCCCGGTCCCCACGCAGCCGCCACCCTGGCCCCGCGGCCTGAGCACAGCGGTGGCGGGAGTGGGGTCGGGCGACCGGTCTCAGGGGCCCGGCTGGTCTCTGCATCCCTACATTGACGCCTGACACGGCTGCCGTTTCCTGGGGTCGCCAGGTCTCCAAAAGCCTGCTGTCGTGGCTTTCTTATGTGGCTCCCCGACTGGTGGCCGTCATCCACTGGACGGGCCGTCACAGTGTCTGGGGCCTGCGTGTTTCCCTGGACGGGCCCGGGGCACCCCTGAGGCTTGGGAAAGGAGGCTGCAGGACATCCCGCACAGCCCCAACCTTGTCTCTGGGGGCGCAGTTTTCCGGGGGGAAGGGCCCCTCCTCAGAGCCCGGGGCGGGCAGCAGGGCAGAGACGGGCTCTCTGTGCCCTGACAGCCGGCCACGGCCGCCTCCTGGTCGTGCCGGCCCTGGGCCCCGAGCTCCTCCAGCTGGAGGGGTTTAGTGCTGGTCCCGAGACTCACAGACCCCCTGAAGGAGCTCGGGGAGGCCCCCACACGTTTGGGCACCAGGAACACGGTGTCCCAGCTGCCCTCAACACCCATGTTGTGACCCACGGCACCTAGAAGCCACGGGGAGGCGTCCTGTCTGCAGGTCTGCCTTGGTGCGGGTGCCTGCCATGTGCACCTCCCCCGAACCTCAGCCTGGGTCCTGAGTCCACCCGAGGGTCAGCCCCGGGGCACTGAGGAGGTGAGGGCGACTGATCGCCAGCCACGCCCCCGGGCGCACATCACAGGCGCCCACAGCCGGCCCGGGAGCCGCGTCACCTGCCTGCCGGCTCAGGAGCCCGACCACTAGGTGGCCAGGCCCTCACAACGGCCTGTCCCGCACACACAGACCTTCGTCTCACCAGACTGGTTTCTAGGGGTGAGGCTCTCCACAGGCGGGGCTCTCGATACAGCCTGGAGGGCGGCCTGGGGATGGCAGGGGCCTGCGCCTCTGCGCGGTGGCACTTTCCACCCGGAAAGCCCAGGGCGACAGGAGCCCCAGAGCAGGGCGGTGGGGGGGATCCAGGCGAGGGTCAGAAGGCTCGGGAGCCACGGCCACCAACTGGCTCAGCGATGCCTTCCGTGGCCGTGGACCGGCCAGTGAGAAGGTCCCCCCGCCAAGATCGTGGGCACCTGGAACCTCGGAGGGCAACCTTGTTGGGAATAAGGTCTTTGCAGGTGCAATTAGTAAAGATGAGAGCCCGCAAGTCAGGTGGGTCCTGACCCAGGGACAGGTCCTTGTAGCAGGAGGGGTTGGGACACAGACATGCAGAGGAAGAAGCCCGGGGAAGACGGAGGCAGAGACGGGAGGGGCGCGTTACCAGCCCAGGAGTCAGAGGCACCAGAAGCTAGAAGGACTGGAACGGAACGTCCCCCCAGCCCCGCAACCGCCCGCTTGACAGCCTGCTCTCAGACACGTGGGCTCCAGAGAAGAAGCACCTGCTGGGGTCCGCCACCTGTGTGCGGTCCTGCGCCAGGGCGGCCCCGGGCGCGGCCACGCTCCCATCTCAGAGACGTGAGGCGAGTTGTTGGCCGCACAGAGCATCGCGGGGACACTGCAGGACCGAAGCCCGGCCGTTCGCCGTTCGCCGGGCACCGGCCGGCGCTGGCCGGACACGTCTGAGTGGGGCTGCGGCTTTCGTGTGTATACACTGACACCCCCCCCCCACGTGGACCCCCGTGGCCTCCCACTCTCTGCCCGACATTCCGGAGCAGCCACGCCTGTGCACGTCCGACGTCCCCGGAAGGGCGGCAGAGCAAGAGGTCAGATTTGCAAATCCTGGTCCGGAAGATGTCCGTGCTGGAGACTGCACGAGAATGGGGAAGAGGGGCTCCAGCTCCGAGGCCCGGATGACGCCTCCCCCTGGGAGGAGGAAAGGGGGGGGATTGGCAGCCATTTGCACCACAGTCAGGTATTTTAGTGCGCAGAATAGAGTCCGTAGCATTACAGAGGACACCGACCCCACGGGAACCGCCAGCTGCAAACTGAGAAGGAAACACGCACCGGCATTCGTGCATCCATTGCCCAGACCGATCGGCAGGTGCGACAGCCACGAGAGCCACGCTGAGTGACCCCCCGCGGGTTTCTCCCGTGACGGCCGCGTTGCGCGATTTCCACGTGACACAATCGCCAAGAACGGGGCGCTAAGCAGAGTGTGGCCGGCCGCCCCCGCCGGGCATCCTGCCCGCACACGCCCAAGCGGCGCGGCCGTGAGCGGCCGGCCGCGCGTCCCCACCCGCCTTCTCACCCGGCTGTCGCCTGCGAACAAGGGTCCTCGCGGGCCATTTAGTGCCTGTTTTCACAGCTTCGCGGCTTTTGTCGATGGCGCGCTGGCACTACGAGGGTCAGGCGGGCCCGTGTCCGTCCGTCACGCCTGCGAGGGTGATGAGGAGGCCCCCGAGCCGCTGAGGCGATCGGGGCCTCGACGCTCGAGGAGTGTTCTCGCACGCACGGGGCTCCGGCGGTCGGACACGGATGCCCGGGTGTGCGCCGGGCCCGGGAAGCAGGGGAGGGGGCTGCCGGGAGCCCGGGGGTCTGAGAGCAGGGGCGGCGGAGGAGGGGGTGGCGGGCGGCCGGCCGCCAGGCGGGGGCCCCGGAAACCTGCCCCGGCCCGAACTGCCGCTGCACGGCCGGCGGGCGCTTCCTCTCGCGGTAAGAGCGGCCTCCCCCGACGGCCGGAGTTAATTAAACGGACAGCCTTGAGGAATCAGACGGGAAGCCTGGTTTGTTATTTCTTCTGCTGTTTTAAGCAGCTGATAGTCATTTTAAGATTAAATTAAGTGGCTTATCTGTGCTAATTCGAATCGACAGGGCGATCCGTCTTCTGCGACTAATTGATCGCGGATCACTTACAAGCTCACTGTCGAGTCCGGCCGCGCCTCGGGCTCGGGACTGATACCCTGGGTTCGTTTCTCAAAGGTAACAGCCGCGCGGGCTCCAATTTTTGTCCTTTGGAACCTCAGGACCCGCCTCTGAGGTGTCGTCCGGTGGGGGGGGGGGGCAGCGTCCCCCCGGCAGGCTGGCTCCTGCGTTTCAGGTCAGGGGGGCCTGTGATTACAGGTCAGGGGGGCAGGACCGGCCAGGCCGGAGGCCAAGGCCAAGGCCAAGGCGCCCAGAGCACCTGCGGGCTGGGCTCACTTCTTCCGTGCAGGGGCGGGGTGTGTGTGTGTAGGGGGAGGTGCACCGGTGTCCTTGTGAAATTATTCGAAATGAATAAGAGTCAGAAAACGCTTTCTTGAATGCGCATTTTATCCGATGTAAATCATACCTCAACAAAGAAAAACTTATTTCAAAACCGCATAAAGCGTAATTCTGCTTAGTGAATGAAATGTGTTCGTACGTGCATGCCGAAAGGTTTCGAAACAAACGTACCCCAACACCACAGTGCATCAGATTTTTCACGTCTTATTTTTGCTTTCTGTTTTAACTATAGTAAGAAAATAATACTCTATCATCTTCCCAGAATTATAATTGTTATGGTATCTATAGCAATTATATTAATTTGATTTAACTGTTGCTATAAATGAGATAAACTATTTAAATTAGCAACGTATTAATTATATAGTTATTGCCAATAACTAATAATTAGAGTGCTTAAATTATATAGCTATAGGGGCACCTGGGTGGCTCAGTCGGTTGAGCATCCGACTTCGGCTCAGGTCATGATCTCACGGTCCGTGAGTTCGAGTCCCGCATCGGGCTCTGTGCTGACGGCTCAGAGCCTGGAACCTGCTTCAGATTCTGTGTCTCCCTCTCTCTCTGCCCCTCCCCTGCTCACGCTCTGCCTCTCTCTGTCTGTCAATAATAAATAAACATTTAAAACATTTAAAAAAAATTATATAGCTATAATTAATAATTGCACAATAAGATGATGGCTATGTTATTCACTTAAAATAGCCAGCCCCGGAGGTTCTGAGCCGGCTGGGGCCAGAATCCGCACCCCTTTTCTTAGAGCAAAAAGGTATCGTCCTACCCACCGTAAAGAACCACATCGAAACATATGGAGAACCTCCGGGTCTGCGTGGAAAAGTCACGTGGAAAAACGGGCAGGCTTGATCAGACCTCGGAGGAGGAGGCTCCGTGCCCGGGTGTGCCGCGTATGGGACGTCCCAGCGCACAGACGGCAGCTGCTCTCCCCACAGTTGCGTCACTGGCATCTCGAATAGGCTCAGGGGCCCCGGCCTCCCGAGAAGCTCCGCGACCCGACGCACGCGGCCCTCAGAGGTCGCCGCTGCTCCTACGGGAGCCCAGGGGTGGGCTCACCGGGCGCTCCGGCCGCCTTGGTACTGTCGTCCTCCCGCACCCGCCCGCACCGCCCCCCCTCTGCGCTGCCTGCCGTCCCCTTCGAGCAGCCACGCACGCTAGCAAAGCGCAGAAGGGCCCCCCGGCGTCTCCCGTTGCCGCCAGCGCGTGTGGTGCGTGCGCGCCTGTCCGCTGCCTCATCGGACCCTCCGGTGGCCCCCCCTCCGGGCCCTCGGCGCCCGGCCTGCCGCGGCGACGCTCCGGTGTGCGGGGTGCTCCCCGCCACCGCTGTGAGCGCACACGTGGGTCCCAGCCCCCGGTGCCTCCGACCACAGCCCACGGCCGCACCGCTTCTGGGCCTCTGTGGGGATTCAGCCGGCACCGTGAGCCCGGCGTCTGGGACCGTGTGTCCATGCGGCCGGCAAGGCCAGCGGCCCCCGATCTCCACAAGAACCGGGGTCCGCAAAGCCCCAGACGACGCGGGGCGTGGAAACAGACGCCGGGCCAGGCAGCCGCTGGGGGCAGCGGGCAGGAGCCCCGTCCTCGAAGCCTCGCGTCCGTCCTGGCACCGGCCGGGGAGAAAAGAGCATCTGCCTACAGGCCAAGGACACGGGGGCCCGGTGATGCCGGGGGATCGGGGCGGCAGGACGGACCCTCCCCCACAGCCTCAGGGGCAGCTCGGCCCCGCCACACCCTGGCTCTGGGCTCGTGGCCTCCAGAGCCGTGACAGGACAAGTGTCTGTTGTCTGAAGACATCAAGTTGTGGTCGCTTGTTACGGGGACCCCGGGACCTGGGTGCACGCCGTCCGGCCACCTGCGGGCGTCCTGGGGGACCGCCTCGCGGCGCTTGGCGTCCAGCTGGGACCCCCGTCCCAGCTTCGGAGAGCCATTCCGCCACCATCTTTAATGTGTAAGCACCTGGGGAGGCCCAGCCCCAAGAACCAGCCGAGCCATTTCCACAAAAACACACAACTTCTCCTGGAGACGAGCTCTGGATGTGTTCTCTCCTTTCCCAGCATTTACATCAATCGACAGCACAGCGTCAACGGACACCTTGTGTTTCCTGCTCGTTGTTTGCTTAATGGGCTCATTTCACTTGGCATTTGGATCCACCTCCCTGTTTGAAGAACCTATAAAGGGCCTGTGTCCACCAACGGAGCTGACGTTCTGGTAGAACTCGGCGGAAAGAAAACAAAGCAGAGAGCCAGGTCCTCTGGCTTCTGCGTTCCTGCACCTGACTTTCTTTCTCTGACAAATCCTTTCCACACAAAACCCCATCTTTTGGTCATTTGTGACTCGGAAATCTGGTCTTACTTGTGCAAGAATGGGAGTGTCTTTCCAAGGAGAGCAGAGACCCACTGTGGGAGAGATGGTCAGTCTCTCTCGGCCGGGAGAAACGGGGAACCTGACGAGACAGCATTTAGCTATTTACCCGTTTTTCTCACACACTTAGCCCCTGGGGAAGCATTTCAGAGCCTCCAGGAGATCAGGACCAAGTGTCTCAGACTCCCTTACCCTTTCCTGGTGACCTCAAGATGGCTGCTGCAGCTCCCACCATCACACACACTTTCTAGGCAATGCAAATGAGGAAGAGGAAGGAGGAGAAAGCAATGGTGTATATCAGAAGGACAAAGGCTTTCCCAAACGTCCTCAGGAGACTTCTGGTTTTGTCTCAGGGGTACGTGTTTCACGTGGCCACCTCCCGCTGCAAGAGAGTCTGACAAGCTTGTTGGCTCAATAGTAGAGAACAGAAAACAGGGCTGGACAGATGCTGGTTAAGCCAGTCCACGGCGTGGTCACCCCGTGGTTCCAAGCAGGGCGTGGGAGGTGACCCTCACGGCTGCCCCATTGTCCCACCTGTTGTCTCTCTGAAAGGCCGTGGAGGTTTCTGGATTGTGGAGAGAGGGCCCCGGGTGGACATGCTGTCACATCCAGGAACAGAGGGGATGGGGGAGGCCCCGTGGACTTCCCTACGTGAGACACCCCGGGTGGCAGAGTCTCCTGTCCTGACCCCCTTCCTGGCTGGCCCAAGCTCCCCGCCCTTGGCCGGGCGGCTGGATCTGCTGTTAACGCCCAGGAGTCGTCCAAACGGGGACACGGCTGCCCGTGCAAAGTGGTCGGGGCGACCATCAGGCATGGCTAGTATTACACGTGCCCCCGGCTCTCCCAGTATTTCCTGGTCAGTCTCTGGGGGGGGGGGAGGGGGGCTGACTGCCCCTTGTGGCCTGTCCTTGACCTTCCCGCGGGCCTCGCACGTGCACCAGGCACCCAGCAGGTGCTCCGTGAATGTGTCTGTGGGGCAGCGATGCACCTCCCACTGCCCGCGTCCCTGTGGCTGCTCCACGACCCCGGCCGCGACGCAGCCTCTCTCCTCTTTGTCCAGGTCGTTCTTCCAGAGGCCGTGGTCACAGGGCTCGGGACGGCCCTGGGCTCGCCCGGAACCAGATCTGCCCAGAGACTTTCCCGCTCTTGGTGTTGAAAGGACCTGGGTGGGTGGTGTCGGGAGAGTGGCTGTGATCGGGTCCGGGGGCCAGTGGCTTCACCACACGTGCGGATCCACAGGGACCCGGGAGCCGGCCCAGGACGACCGGGCAGCCCCCACGCTCCCCTCTGAGCCGGAGGCAGCATCGAGGAGACAGGAGGGCTGATCGATCGCCTGTCCCACCAGCTGACGGCAATTTACTCGTGAGGTCATGAGGTCTGGAAAGGAAATCACATTTCTTGTCCCGTCGCCGCCGACCGTGGGTGCAGCTCGAGGTCTGCCTGGGAGGCGCCCGGCCCAGAAACCCAAGAACATAAGTGTGTGATTAAGAATTCCTGTAACCATCAGAAAGGCTAATTAATGGCACTTTCCATCGTGCAGGGAGAGCGTCTGCACCTTTAAACACGGGAGATTGGACGCCAAGCAGAGACAGGCCGCGGAGCCAGCGGCCCCCAATCGCTCCCAGGTATTGACCGGCACAAAGGAGACAAAGTTTAGCGCGGAATCAGTTCCAGAGTAAGGCTGACTGATGAGACGCGTTCGGGCTCTGTGCTCATCAAACACCAAGCTGGTCTATAAATTCCCCATCTGGGCTGGGGGTGGACGCCAGACTATCCCAGTCCCTCCCCCAGCCCCCGCCCAGCCAGGTCTGCCAGCCTCCCCACCCCCACCCCCAGCCCCCACCCCACCCAGCCGGTGGAAGGCTCCGAGCCTCAGAGACTCAGAGGCCCCCTGCCTTTGCTGTCCTTTTGGAAAGAGACATGAGGGGCGGGCTGGCAGGGGCGTCCTCTCGGGAAGCCTACTGTCCTTCCGTCCACGGCACCCCCCTTCAAGCCCAGCCACGCCCCCTCGATGGCCCAGAAGCACGGCGGGGCGGGGGGGGGGCTCAGCAGACCCCTGCATCAGACACACAGGAAGCCTTGCCACAGACGTGCTGGGCAGCGTCCCGGGTTGAGGGCCACACCCCAAAGGAGGCTTTCCCACCGCTGCCTGTGCCTGATGGCGCATGGGGCCGGCACCCGCTGCCCCCCAGCTCCGTGAAGGACCGGACAGGACTGGGGGAGGGCCGCGCACCAGGGGGCCCTGAGACAGGCCTCGTGTGCCCCTGCAGAATCGGCAGGCAGAGGAGCCTGCCGGGGCCCGCACGTCCGCATCTCTAACCAGCCGAGGGCGACCGCGACGCTCCAAGGACCCTGCCCAGCCACGAGGACCTAAGCCGCAGACGGAAAACCGCTGCCCTGTGGCCACCCTCCTGGAGCCGCCCCCTCAACGGGAAGGCAGGCATCCCAACCCCCCCAGCCCACTGCTTCCTTCACTGTCGTCACCCCAGCTCGTGGGGGCATAGGATGCCCTTCACGGGCCTAGAATGGCCTGTGATGTCCCGCATCGGAGCGTAAGGTCCGCAGGTGGGCTCCCGCTTACTTCTCGGAAGCAAATTATAGGGAGACCACGCGCCCTTCCAGTCCCGCGTGTCCGTGGTGAGAGAGCCAGAACCTTCCACGAAGCCTCCACGCTGGCTCACGCGGGGTCCTCCCCGAGCCCGCCAGCTCCCTTCCAAGGCCCCTGTGCCCTCCAGGCTGCGCCACACCCTGAGACAGAGGTCCCGCCACGTGCTGCGTGTGGAAAGCCAAACCTGTCCCTCTGCGCCAAGGCCACGGAGATGGAGGCCACGGAGCGTCCTCCGGGGAAGCCACGCGGTGCAGGTGGGTGTCCCGCTCGCCGCGCGGAGGCCGTCGAGGAGGATCCGGGGGACGACCGTCCGCCCTTCGCTACGGCCCTTCTGCCCACGCCGTCGCCGTGGCTCTGCCGTCTACAACCCCAATCCCTCCCCGACCGGCACCCTGGGCGTTTCGACGTCTCCGTGGCGTTTCCGTCTCTGTGTAACTGGCCAGGTTAAAATGAGCTGGGACCGGAGTGGGTGGGCCGAATCCCTGTGACTGTGACCCTGTAGGGAGGGGAGCCGTGCGGTGGCCGGGACGGGCAGGGCCCCGGGGGGAGCACAGCCTTCCGACACCCCACTTTCTGGCCTCCGGGCCGGGACAGGAGACATTTCTGTTCAGCCCCGTAAGCCGTCGGTCTGTGGGCGCCGTGGATGGCTAGCCTCGAGGGGCGTGTCCGCTGCTCCTCTGAGGGGGCCCCTCTGCCCTCCTGGCCCCCAAGTCCCAGCCCCGGCGGAGGCCTGCTGACCCCGAGTGGAGGGCCCCCCCGCATCCGGCGTGGTGCTGAGGTTCTCCCAGCAGCCGGGGACCAGCAGGCCAGGGAAGGGCCACGAGTGGAAACTCAGGGGTCAGTCACCGGTGTGCCCGGGCCCCTCGTGGGGACAGGAGCAGAGACTCGAGGCTTGGGAGGGGGTGGCTGAGGCCCCCGCCGGCCCGGATCCGGGCTCCAAGCCCAGACCCAGGCCCCGGCCACTGGCTGCCCCTGCCGTCCGCCCCGAGTCCGTCACCCCAACCGTCACAACACCGTGTTTGCTCTCTGGCGGCCCCTGTAGCCAGCGTCACGGCCTCCAACCGCCCGCATCCGCCCGGCTGGGCCTGCAGCCGGTGACGGTGGCCCCGGAGGACACCTCCCCACCCCGCAGAGGCGGACCTGGGCGCAGAGCGGACGGAGGCGCCCGGAAGCAGCCCCGGCTGGGGCGGGGACGCGTCCCGCCTGAGGCCTCCCCTCGCTCTCCTCTCGCCCCCCCTCCTCCGGGGCCGCCCTGCGGTCGGCTTCTGGGCACGGAGCGGAGCGGGTGCAGGAAGGAGGGTGGGAGCCAGGGGCGGAGGCGGGGAGGGGAAGCCGGGGCCGGGCCTCCCCAGCCCAGGGAGCGCTGACCCTGCGACGCGGAGAGCCAGGCTCCTGGCCGCGCAGCCCGCAGGGCGGGGCCCCCAGGCACGGGCGCCGAGGGTCAGGAGCCCCCGCGGGAGGGCGCCAGAGCCACCTGCAGGGACAGGGGCCGGGGCAGGGCGCACACCGGAAGCGGCACCCGTGGTCGGTGTCGGCGAGCTCCCCAAACCCGGGTAGCAGCTTGGAGCCCCGGGGGTCCGCCTTCCCTGACCCGGAAAAATGGGGGGAGAACTTGAATTCGTCTTGCACGGCCGACCTGACCCTGACCCGGCACGACGGGAGCCCGGCGGGAAGGGCCTCGTCCCCACCCCGCCCCGGGCCGCCAGCCCGTCTGGCTCCAGGAGGCTGCGGGACCCACAGAGACGGAGAGAAGAACCCAGAGCTTCCGCCGCCCTCCCCGCGGCCGACGGGCTCAGCCTGCGAACCGAGGCCGCCCGCCCTCCCGCCCCGGGCCGAGCCCCGGGAGACGCGGGGACCCACACAGCCTGGTCCAGGAGCAGCAGACTGCGACCCCCCCACCCCCGCCCGGGCAGCTCGCGCCCAGGACCCTCTCCGAGAGCCTCAGCGAGCCGTGCCGCCGACACACACGGAAGACGCCCTCACAACCGCCCAGCTGAGCCCGCTGAGGTGCGCCCGTCCCGGCCTACTGACGGTGCTCACCCCACTGAGAAAGAGCGTCCAAGCCAGCAAGACGGACCGGGGCTCTGCCCCCGCCTCCCTGCCACCCCTCCTCACTCCGCTCTTGGCAAGAGCGGCCTCCGCAACGGTCTCTGGTGCCCGAGGCACACTCCTGCCCCAGGGCCTTTGCGCTGGCGAGCCTGTTCCTGGAGCCCTCTCCCCGTCACCCCACAGCCCCGGGTCTCCCCCCTCACCCTCCAGCTCTGCTCAGACGCCCCCTTGTCTAGCGCAACAGCCCTGCTGGCAGGCTCGTCTCCCTTTCCACCTCCAGGGCGCTGACTGCCTCTAGAACCCCAGACTAACTAAAGTCCCCTCACCATCTGTCCCCTCCACCGCAGAACGAGCCCCAGAAGGGCCGGGACAGGAGTCTGGCGAGCCCCCTGTGTACCCCCACTTCCTGGGACACCGGTATGCACACAGGAGGCGTGCGCACGAGTGTCTGTTGAATGAACGAGCACTGAGGGAGACAGCCCTGGAGGCCTTCGCCCCCTTCCCACCCGCCTGCCAGCAGCCTCCGCCCATGGCCCCCAGACAGGTCCCCAAGCCCCCGGCCCCACGGCCACGAGTGGGGTCTGTGACCACCCCCAGGGCAGCTCCAGGGCCGGCTCGCATTGTGCAATGCCGCCTTTCTGGAAGAATCACGGAACGTCTCCACGACTCCCCTCACCCCTGCCCGCTGTGTCTGGCCATCCTTCCAGGAGGAGCTGGGGGCCCCCCCCGACCACCCCAGCTGAACAGGCCTCCATCAGAGACAGAGCCTCTGGACCGGCCCCTCGGAGAGCTCTGCCTGCCAGCGGTCGCCAGCAGTGTTTTATGAGAACGCATCGATTTTGTTTGTTGGGCTAAAAGGGCTAAACGAGCGTGAACCCGGCCTCCCTGGCTGGGGAGAAGCCGAAGGCCTGATCACACACACCAAGCGGAAACGCCAAGTGACATTTTCCGTCTGACGAGTTACAAGGCTCCTGGGGGCCGGGCGGTGGTGGTCTGGCAGGGGATGGTCCTCCCTGCGGGGACAGGGATCCTCCGATCTTGGCTGGAAGGGAAGGACGGTCTGTGCAGGAGGAGGACCGTGGTGTGGGCGTGGCCCAAGGTCTGCGCCCCCCCCCCCCCCACCAGCCCCAGGAGGCCGACCAGCCGACCACCTCACCTCGTGCAGGAGGAGGGCCCCCAGCGGTGGGGTCTGAGCCCCCCTGCCCACCCTGCACCCCTTTCCTGTCTCAGCATCTGCCTCCCCGAGAGCCGACGGCAGCCTGAGGGCCGCGGGTTCCCTGACGGCAGAGATCTTGTGGCAAGAACTCTTTGCGCCCTGCAGTACGGGGAGGTGGGGGGGCCGAGGCTCGGTGGCCAGCAGATGCAGGAAGCCAGGGTTCCAAGTCCACACGCTCTGCCCTGTCCACGCCGGCCACAAGCCCACCCCAGCGACGCCGGGACAGCACAGCAAAGCTCCCAAGGGGCTGGGGACGCGCGGGGAGGCTGGTGTGGCGGGCTCGCTGGCCCCATCGTGGCCTGAGAGTCGCTGACGATGGGGTCTTCCTCGGGCCCAGCCTCACCCCACCCTCCGAACACCGGCTCTGGGCCGTGGCGTGGCCAGGCCTCTGCCACCGTGGGACCCAGGCCGGGGCCTGAGCTGGCCCTCCAAAGACTCGACTTTGCCCCAGACGGTGCGCGGGAGGGCTGTTCGCACAGGTCTGCTGGGAGCCTCGCTGTTGTTGGATGACCCTTTGGGAATTGTGTGTGTGCGTGTGTTTAAAGTTTATTTTTGAGAGAGAGACAGAGCATGAGCCAGGGAGGAACAGAGAGAGAGGGACAGAATCGGAAGCAGGCTCCATGCTCCGAGCTCTCAGCACAGAGCCCGACGGGGGGCTTGAACCCACGAACCGCGAGATCATGACCTGAGCCGAAGTCAGACGCTTAACCGACTGAGCCACCCAGGCACCCCAGGAATTGTTTTCATTGAACATACGGGTCCTTGGATCCATTCTAGCTCGTGTGGCCACCCCATGGCGTGTAAATAATGTTAGCTCTCAGCTCAATGCCACCCCCTCCTCCCAAAATGCACCCCCAAGACCCCAGGGACAGTGAGGGGGTTGGGGTCACCCCTGGGGAGAAGACAGTGCTGCCAGGGGCCAGCATCTTCCTGCCTTCGTGTTGGATCCTTGCCCTTTGGCGGGAGGTCGAGCGCTTCAAGCCCACGGGTATGGTCATCTAAGCCGCGTAACAAGCCATCCCGGAGTTTAAGGCAACGACAATCACTCTATCGTCTCCCTGGTCTCTGGGGGTTGGAACACGGGGCGGCCTGGGCGGGTCCGGTGTGCGCCACGGCTGGGGCTGGACCGGCAGGGCCGGGAGCCGCCGCGTTCTGGTGACCATCTCTGTATCCTCACGCAGACCTAGCTCCTCCACGCCGTCAGGAGCACGTGGCAGGGTGGCCTGGGGACCCCCTGCTCCCACAGCGGCTCAGGACCCGGAGGTGAGTGTCCCAAGAGACTCTGCAGAAGCTGGGTGGCCTCGTCCAACCCACGCTCATCGAAGAGGAAAGAGCAAGCCCGATGTCACTGGTCACCAGGGAAATGCTCACCGGAACCTACTGTCACAAAACAGCACACAACAGAAGTTGGTGAGGATGTGGGGAAATCGGAACCCAATACCCTCCCGCTGTGAAACCAGTGTAGGGTTTCCTCGGAACCTTGGGGTCGGGTGACCACGTGCCCCCGCAGTTCCCCAGGGAGGAGGCGGGCCTTCGAACCAATGCTTGTACGCGAGCGTGCCCGCGGCGCCGGTCAGACGCCAACGGTGGACGCAACCCGGATGCCCGCCAACGGATGAAGCGGTGAACGGCTGTGGTCCGTGCACGCGGTGGGACACTGCTCAGCCCCAGCGGGGAGCGAGCCCTGACACCTGCTGCACACGGATGAGCTTTGGCAAGAAGCCAGACGCAAAAGGACAAACACCGTGTGATTCCCCGTGGATGGGCACCCGGCATCGGTAAGTCCGTGCGGACAAAGCGGATGGGCGGAGGCCGGGGCGGGGCGTGAGGGCGAACGGTTGTGGGGTTTGCTTGCAGGGCTGACGGATCTCTGGGAAATCGATAGGGGTGATGGCTGCACAACGTCGAATGAACTCACTGCCTCTGAATCGCACACTTCAAGCGTTTTTTTTAAGTATATTTATTTTGAGAGAGGGAGAGTGCTTGCGAGCAGGGGCGAGCAGCGGAGGGGCAGAGAGAGGGGAGTGGGACAGAATCCCAAGCAGGCTCCTCGCCAGCAGCGCACAGCGCCAGGCGGGGCTCCAGCTCCCAAACCGTGAGACCACGATCTGAGCCAAAATCAAGAGTCAGATGCTTAAGCTGACCGAGCCCCCCCGGGGGGCCCCTGAATTTTCAGCACACGTTAAAATGGTTGATTTCGTGCCGTGTGAATTTCACCTCAACGAGAAGACGAAAGTCGTAAGTAGATAAACTTCAAAATAAAATTTCAGGGGCTCCTGGGTGGCTCAGTCGGTCGGCCGTCCAACCCTGGATTCTGGCTCAGGTCACGATCCCAGGGTCGTGGAACTGAGCCCCACGTCAGGCTCTGCGCCGAGTGTGGGGTCCGCTTGAGATTCTCTGTCTCCCCGCCCCCCGCCCCTCTCCTGCTCACTCGCTCTCTCAAAAAAATAAAACAAAAATAAGTAATAAAAAATTCATAAACACCGCAGAGCGTCACTTCCGCCTGCGGGGTCCCAGGCCCTGCCACGTTCTGGAAGCAAACGCCTTGCTGCATATCTGGTATTTAATCCACTTCCCAGGAGTCGGTCGTGTCCAGTAATACTAGAAATTAATCACGGCTTCTCAGAAACACCAGCAAGGGTTCTCCGTGGTCAAAACAAAAGGGATCCGTCCCGAATGACAGGTCAACACCGTGACTCTGGGGACACACGGGGCAGCGGACGCTCTGCAGCCGGCGGAGGAGGAGACGTGCCCGCGCTGGGTCGTCGCGCTCCCCCGGGCGGAGGGCGGGCGGGGCCGCAGCGTGGGTTCCGGGGTCTGTGAGGAAGGGGAGCTGCCCCGTCGTGGCCAGCGTGGCCGGGGCGGAGGTCGCGGGGACCTCACACAGACACAACACAGTGAATGAGCGTCATCGGGGCGTCTGTGCGGCTCTCCGTAACGAGGCGACCTGCGAGACGAGCCAGCTCCAAGGAGAAGCCCAAGCGCGGGCCTAGCAGGCAGCCGCAAGGGAACCCCCAGACCCGCGCAAAGCCGGCCCCTCCCCCTGAAGGCCAAGTTCACCGGCACGTCTGTGAGGCGCTCAGCCAGGCGCGCGGCCGAGGGTCGCAAAGGGCCGGGGAGAGAGGTCGCCAGCCGGGCGCTGGCCGGCCACCAGCCACAGGCCAGACCCACCGCCTGACTCGGTGGATGGCCTTTCGGGCACGGGTGAGCTCATCTTCCCGTGACCACTGCAACGGGGCCGCGAGCCACAGCAGTCACTCTGGCCCTCCGTGCAGCCGGGGCACCTGGCACGGTCCGCCGTGAGGATGGGGCGGCTGAGGCTGGAGGGCCGTGCGCGTCCCAGGCTGGCGGGCGCCCGGGCCGCAGCCCCCGCCACCCCGCTGCCGGCCACCTCCTCGCCTAGAGGCCGGGGGGTTGCCGGTGGGGACGTGTGCCACGCTCGTCACCCTCACCGAGCTCTCAGGAAGCAAGCCGGCTGACACCTGGTCGCCGAGAAGTTGCTCCGTGCCCGTCCAGGGCTTGAGCGTGGCGCTTATCAGCAGGCATCTCGTCGCACGGGCGCCACGACTTCAGCGTCTCCCCGCCCAGCCCCACTCGCCTCCTCGGGGGGAGAGGGCACGAGAGACTAAGACAGACAGACAGGGAGACGCCACTGAGAGCGCTGGCCAGGCGTGAGCCGCAAGGACCTGACGGAAGGACGCTGCGGGGCACACAGTAGGTGCCCTGTCAACACCGGCCTCCGTGACGGTCCAACGGGGCCTTCAGCCACGAGATGCTCACGGGCGGGAGGGCCCTGCATCCGCGGCCCACTGACCAGGAGGGCGGCGGCCCCGCGGGCGGTGCGGCGACAACTCCCCGAGCAGCTCCCCACGGGCCTCGCCCCTGCATTTCTGCAGAGAGAGGTGCATTCATTTTAAGCTCCCGTCCTGAACCGGGCAGAGTGGGGTCTCCGTGGGTCAGGGGCCTCCTTTCCCCTGGGGTGGGTGGTGTCAGGGAGGGACGTATGGGCCGGGGAGAGGGACGTGGCATCTGACACCGGGGGGGTGGCTGACCGGCCAGGTTGGGGTGCGGCAGGCCCCTGCTCCCCCAAGGGGAGGGATGCAGTGGGGCGCAGGCCGTCTGAGGGGGCTGACCCTGGAGTCAGGGTCACACACCCCGTGGCACTCAGGACCCCCCCGAGTGGCCCCTGCACTGCCTGTCCTGCCCGACCCCCAGCAGCCCCACCATGCTGCCCTGAGGACGTCCAGGAGGCCGCTGGTCCTCCCCTGCCCTGCTGCCCCCAGGGCGTGGACGTTGGTTTGGAGGCTCCATCCACGGCCCCTCCTCTGACATTTCCTACCCTGGAGGCGTCCCTTGCCCTGCTCTGCCTGATCACCTCATGAGCCCCCATCGTGGGGGTCTTGCCCCCTTAACGCTCTGCGAGGAAGGCAGTGCAGGACCCCTCTCAGGGACCTCCCAAAGTCATACACACCCATTTCCCCAAGACACTCCCCTTCTGACACCCACGGCCAGCCCGGGGTCCCCGAAGCTCCCCCCTTCTGACACCCACGGCCGGCCCAGGGTCCCCAAGACACCCCCCTTCTGCTTCTGACACCCACGGCCAGCCTGGGGTCCTTGAGGCCCCCGTCACTTCTGACACCCACGGCCAGCCCGGGGTCCCCGAGACACCCTCAGGTTGGACAACCCCCTAGGAGGACCCCCGAACTCCCCGAGAGCAGCTCTTCTCGCCATCAGGGTTCACTGCGGGGAAGGGACACAGGGTAACACCAGCCAGGGGAAGGCCCAGGGGGCCCCCAAACACGCACCTGCGGGGTCCTCCACTGGGGCCTTGGACAGACTCAGCTCCCCGGCCCTGATGTGTGACAGTGCACACGGGTCACTGCCAACCGGGGGGCTCCCGCCTTGGTGTCCCGTCTACGGGGGGCCGCGGAGCCAGGTGGCTACCGGTCCCTCCGGGGGTAGAGGGGATGCCGTGCGGCCCAAAGCCCGCCATGACCTGCACGTGGACCCCCGATGGACAGGGCACTCGGGGCCCGAGTCCCTCCCGGAAGCCGGGCAAAGGCCAGCCCTCACTCCAGCCCGGGTTAAACGCTCCATCAGACCCCGTGCCACCGGGAGGCACGGCAGACAGGGCAGCGGCGTGGACCTCCTCGCCACACAGAGCCACAGCCCAGGGGCCCCGGCCCGATGCCCCGCGTCCACCGAGGCTTTGGATTCCTGCCCGAGAACCAGGGCTGACCCGGCTTGGAGTTGCCGCCCATCCTCAAGGGGGGTGGGGGGCATGGCGGAGACCCCACCACGCAGGACTCCTGGGGGCGCTGTCGGGGGCTGGTCTCTCAGATGCCATCTTTCCACGGATGTAATTATGAAGCAGGTGATGGAAAGAAATTTCTGGAACCGGATCCAGATGGTGGTCACACAGCGTAAATGCACCAAGTGCCACCGAATCATACACTTTAAAATGATTCATTTATATCAGGTGGGTTTCTTCTCAATCTTCAGGATAAGTACATCCCAAATATTGCATAGAACACACTTCTACTAAAAAGGTACTTAGTGTGCATTTCAAATTCCCCCCAAAATTGGTTTTTAAAAACTTTTGACTCAAGCTAGGGTGTGATGTCCCCAACTGCAAACAAACTCGTGCGGACCCAGCCGGGTGGCCTCCTGGGGCGAGGGTGGCTGCCGTGGGCTTGTGGCAGGCGAATGCGTGGGCACCAGAGAGGGAGCACAGCAAGGGAGGACTGCTGAGTGGCAGGGGAGCTCATAGCAGAGAGAGGAGGGTCAACATCGGGCGGGGACCTGGGGTGGCAGTGCTGGCACCTGAGGGCATGAACGGTGGACAGAGAGAGAGGGAGGGAGGGAGGGAGGGAGGGAGAGAGGCACCAAGGCCGAGAGGTTCGCAGGGAAGAGCCCGAGTATCACTGGAACTCATAATTAGCTTTGCATTGCGTTTGTAATTTAAAAATGAGAAACAAAACCAGAACTGCATCTTAATTGGGAAAAAGGCAGTCGGTTCACAGGAGAGGAAATAACTGCTCTGCTGTCCCGGTGCAGCCTGGAGCCGCTCGCTCCTCCCCCCCGCCCCCCCCCCCCCCCGTCCCCGTCACGGTCAGTTCCCCCCAAGGCCCCACACAGAGTCCTCTGCGCTGTAGGGAACCCACAGCGCCTCGGGCCAGGCCCCCCAGGAAGGCCGGTTCTGAGAGATCAGCTGGAGGAAACACACAGGCGCCAGCCGCCGTCCCGGGCGCCGGGACACTCGTGGACAAGGGGACGAGGCACACGGCTCTGCCATCGCGGAGCCGACGGCACTCGGACCACTGAAGTGCACGACGCCGGCCGTCAGCGCCTCAGGGAGTCAGGGCGGGACACGGCTCCACGGGAGGACACGGAGGCCCCGGGGCCGCGGGCTGGGAGCTGCCGGGGAGAAGGGCCCTCAGCGCAGGGGGCGCCGCCTGCAGACCTCCGGTCACCGTGCCCCCACCCCGGCTTGGGAGCCCCTGCAAACGCAGACCCCGGGCCCCATCTGGCACTCGTACTCAGATCCCAGACGGTTCTCGAGCCCCTGAAAGCCCGGCCCTGACGGCCATCAGGTGCTCAGGTCCCAGGGGCGCCTCCCTGCCGGTCTTCTCCATCTATCCCCGCCCTGCATCCCCTCAGCCACCTGCCCACGGGGCCATGGGGCCCAGAGGTCGAGAAACACCACAAAGCGCAGCTGCCCAGGCGCGGGGGTGAGGGGGTGTCGCGGGCGGGGTGTGCAGGGGTGAGCCCCGGACCCGCTGGAAGGAGGAAGGCTACCGACAGCACACGATGCTGCAACGATCGAGAAAACCTGCTTGATGAGAGTTCTGTAGTTTTACTTTAAAAAACAGGATGACATCTCTCTCAATCAGCGTGAGGCCGCAGCCCTTCCAGGGCTGCCCCCCGGTGTCCCCGTGCCGGGGCTCAGCTGGGGCCGGGACGGCCTCGGACGTGCCGAACCCTGCCGGAAGCAGGCGGCTCAGGACCCCCGGGCCCTTCTACCACAGACGTGTATGCGCCCCTCCTCTGTGCCGGGTAAGTCCCGGGCCCCGGGGACCAGACGAGGACCAGGTCGTGACGAGCTTCCCTCGGTCTCCGGGAAGGGTGGCAGGGACCGTCCACGGGGCACCGACGGCAGCGGGGCCGTGAACAGGCGGCGCCCCACGTGCATGCCCGAAGCTGTTACCGACAGGATGCCGGGCAGAGGCTTCCCTGAGGCCTCCCTCGGCTTGGGGTCCGCAGGCAGGAGCAGAGAGCAAAGCTGCAGAGAAGGCAGCGCAAAGGCCCGGGGGCAGAAGTGGACTTGAGATGGGGCCAGGATGGTACCAGGGGACGGGGCGCCAGCATCCCTGAAACCACACAGGTGTACGCAGAAGCAGCACCCCTTCACCCCTCACCCAGCGTCCCCACCAGGCACACAAGGGTCCTGGGCCACCGGGGCAGCTCCCTAGAGACCCAGCCGGCCAAACCACTGCCTGCTGCGACTCCGAGGGCTCCCGTGGGGGCGGGGAGGGGGGGCTCAGGCAAGAGGCTGCAGAACCAGGGACGCCCCCTCCCCGGCTCTGCACCCACACCTGCATCTCCGCCAGGCCCCCAAACCCACGGGAGCGGCTATCACTCACGTGACTCTCTCCCTAAACAAGACGCTTTTTAAGAGGAAGCTGGACTCACGCCGGAGGGGAACCAAGCTCGCCCGGCAGAAACGGGGCCTTGAAGAAAGAACCCGGAAACACAGCAAACGACCGGCCTGCAGCTGCCAGCACCCACGCCACTGGGGGCCGCGACGTTCAGGTGGCTCCACCCGTAACTGCCCCTCGTGGGGCAGACACGCCCACTGCGCACCTGGGACCACAGGCACCACGGGACAAAGAGGTAGGTCCTCCTCAGCTCGACTGGGAACAGGTGGCTTGTGCTCCGTGCTGCCCACGACTAACCAGGACAGAGAACCCTCACTGTCGCTCCCAGGTCACAGTCCAGCTGCAGCAGGGAGGGGGGTGTGGCCCAGACGCTCGGACCTGAGGGGCCCCAGGGTCACACAGGACTGGCAGAAGCCACCGCCCAGTGCACCCAGAGCCCCGTGTGGCCGCAGCCCCCGACCCCCACCCTGGCCCCACGCCCACCCGGGCTCCGGCTAAGGGAGAGACTTCCGGAGGAGGGGAGAGGCGGGGGGCAGGCGTGGGGGGCCGCGGGTGGACACGAGGCGCCCTCCGTGCACGGCCGCCACTGTGACCACCAGCCTGCAGACCCGGCCGCCGGAGCAGTCAGAAGACAGGCCGGCGCTCCCCGGACTCCGCCCCGCCACCCACGGCCCACCCCCATCTCTCTCCTACAAAACCACGGGTGGGGGCGGGGAGCGGGCGCTCAGGGTCAGCTGAGCGTGAAGTGCTGGGCGCAGAGATCGTCCTGCCGGCCCAGCAGCCCCTGCGCCGGGAGGAACTCCAGGGGCACCGACTCCTGGCCCCTCTTCTTCTTCAGGTCCCGCTCGAACACCTGCAAGGGACGGACAAGTGTTCCCACGCCGCACGTCCCCTGCACCCCAGCCGCCCAGGCCTCAGCCCCGCGCCCTCACCTCGAACGCCGTGAGCTCCAGCAGGGGTGCGATGCTGGTCTCAGGCACCGACAGCGCCTGGTTGATGACGCTGGCGGCCTGCGACACCTCAGGGTGGTAATGCCGCTGGAGGGTCTGGAGAGGCACGCGGGCCGTCACCACACTCTCCCCAGGGCAGCCCGGGGACCCGGACGGCACCACACGGCGGGAACACGTCCAGTCACGGCAGCCCCCGGGGGAGCTGGGGAAGGGGGGGGGACGCACAGCTCACCTGCAGCTCCCACAGCGAGCTCTCCAGGGCGCGGCTCTTGGCCGGGTCCTCCTCTGCAGGATCGTAGGGGTCGGCATCCAGCTCTAGAGCGAGACCCGGGCCCTGCTTCACAGCCTGCTCCTGAGCTCTGGCTGCTGGGGGCAGGCCCCCCACCCTCCTGGTTCCCCATCACTCCCCTGCCAGGTCTCTGAGCCCTCTCAGGTCCCCACGCCCCCCAGGCTCCCCCCCACTCCCCTCCCAGGTTCCCACTCCCCTCCCAGGTCCCCAAGCCCCGACTCCCCCCCGCCACTTCCCTCCCAGGTCCCCACGCCCTCCAGGCTCCCCCCCACTCCCCTCCCAGGTCCCCACTCCCCTCCCAGGTCCCCACGCCCCCCAGGCTCCCCCCCACTCCCCTCCCAGGTCCCCAAGCACCTCCCCCCCACGTGCTCACCGGGGCCCAGCGGGCGGTGCACCAGCACGCGGCAGGCGGGGTGTCGGCGCAGCAGGTTGCAGATGAAGGGCAGCACCATGAGCAAGGCCTCGGGGGGCGCCGTCAGCGCCAGGCGGGACAAGCGCTTGGCAAAGGCAGCCACCAGGTAGGCGGGCAGATGGCTGGGCAGGATGGTGAACGTGAGTGACCCCCAGTCGCCCAGACTCCCGGCCCCTGCTCTGAGTCTAAGCCCCTCCGCGTCCCCTCTCCGGCACTCACGAGGATGACAGGAAGAGGTCGGCCAGGTGGAAAAACCGGGCCCGGTACTTGACGTGGAAGACAGACGGGTCCAGGAGACCGTAGAGTTTTCGGTAGAAATCAGGGTACTCGCTGGGAGTGCAGGGGTGAGGAGTGGCACGCAAGCCAGGGGGGCGGGGGGGGAGGGGGACACGGAGTGAAAACACAGATCATGGCTCCCAGGGGCCCTGTCACGCCTCAACTTCCCCTAGGGCAGCCCAGCAGACCCCCAGCCCAGGACAGGGAGAGGACACAGGAAGGGCAGACACGCACGGCTGGACCCACAGGCGGGCGCCCAAATCGACACTCACAGGTTGTGCTTGTGAATCAGGATGAAAAGTCCGTTCAAGGCCAACAGGCTGATGGCGCCCCCTGCAGACCAACGTGTGGCTGAGAAGCCCCAACGAGGCCTGCTCCCCCCCACCCCCCCCACCCCCACCGGTGAGCTCAACAGAGCAGGAGGCGCCCGGCTCCGTCCCGCCAGGGAGGGGACGGGAGGGGACTCGGGCTCCAGCATGCACGTCCCCCACCGGCCAGGCCCTGATGAGGGCTGCTCCAGCCCCAGTTCCGGAAGCCCAGCCCGCTGGGAGGGGAGCCCGGCACTCACCCACGTCGTAGGCGCGGGTAAGGAAGTCGATCATGAGGGTGGGCTGGGCCAGGTGGGGCAGGATGGCGTCGTGCATGATCACCAGCACCTTCTTGTACAGGCTGAGGGGCAGCTGGCGGGGAGGCAGCAGCGGTGGGTGCACCTGCCTCACCCCAAGACCCACGTGGGCCAGAGCGGCCCAGACCCGGGGGACCTGCCCCCCAGCCCGCCAGTACCTTGTGCTTGAGAAAGCCAAGCCACATCAGCTGGAAGGCCTTCTTGTGCTCCTGCGGGGGAGGGGGTGGGGGTGCCATCAAGGCCGCACACAAGGCCCCCACCCCAGCCCCCGGACCCCGGAAGGGGAAACGGCACTCACGGCCTCCCTCCCGCCCTGCGTAAGAACTAGAAGCCCAGAACTGGAGAAGTTCCAGCAAAGCGAGAAGAAACGCGCACCCGGAACACGGCCACAGAGGAGCCGGTGAGCAGCGCACCCAGGGCCGCACGCGGCAACGACACCGGCACCCAGGAGCCCGCTAAGAGCCTGGGAGCCAGGTTCCGGCGGCCTCCACCCCACCCCCGTCCCCGTGAGGGAGCTTCGAGGCTGTGTGAGCCGGGAAAATTCTGGGTCCCACACGTGCTGCCTACGCGTGGAGAGGGCCCTGTCCCCAGAGCGCCCCCCGGAGCGTCTCACCTTCAGATGAGCGACCTTCCACTTGTGCGACAGCTCTGTAGGGAAGGCAGGGGTCAGAGGGCGTGCGGGAAAGAGGCGGCGGCTCACAGGGTGCCCCCGCCTGCCCCCCCCGCCCCCCGGGACGCTCACCAGCGTGTTTCACATAGAAGCTGGAGGAGCTGATCTCCTGGCAGGGGAGGCTCACGGCAGACAGCAGCGCGAAGGCGTTGTTCCAGAAAGCGGGCGGCACCTGCCGAAAGCCTGGCATCAGCTCGGGCGCGGCCCCTGCGCACCCCTCCCCCAGACACGGGACCCGGCTCACCTCGGGGTACCTGTCAGCCACCTGGCCCACGACACCCGTGGCCGCCTGCATCGTGTGGTAGCGGATGTCGTCGTGCTCTAGGTACTCCTGGAACCGGGACACCAGCAGCGAGTGGTCCTCCTCCGGAGACAGCAGGCCTTCCACCACCGACTGCGGGCGGGGCAGGGAGGTGAGGTCGGTGGGCCCACCCGGGGTGCCCGCCACACCCCACAGCCTCCCCCGCCCCCCCGGGGTAAAGGGTGTGGCAGAAGCAGCACTTCCCGGAGCCACCTGCAGCGAAGGCCCATC
This sequence comes from Panthera uncia, assembly GCF_023721935.1. Lineage (NCBI taxonomy): Eukaryota > Metazoa > Chordata > Mammalia > Carnivora > Felidae > Panthera > Panthera uncia. The sequence goes on along the minus strand of NW_026057587.1, from coordinate 4,429,204 downwards.
CCGGCTGTGCCCAGAGGTTTTTCGGCGCCCCCCCCCGCCGACACCGTTGTGCCCCCACCTTGAAAAGCTGGCGAGGGAACAGGTAGTTGCCCTCCCACTTGGGTTTCTCCAGGGGATGTGCTCCCTCCAGCTGTACGAACTTCATGAGCGTGCTGAGAGCCAGCTCCTGGGGAAAGCGGGCGAGGGAGTGGCTGAGGTGCCCGGACCACACGTCACCTCCCCGGCACCTAAGTCTCAGTGCACCCAAGACAACGCTCCCCTACGCGCTGGGACGCAGAACAACACCAGCCGCTAGAAAACCCAGCAGACAGAAAACCAGACGTCCTCAGGTAAGCGCGGACACGCAGAAGCCTGCGGCCTCACCCCTGCCTGAGTGTGTGCAGCCTGGCGGCTGGGGGTGCAGGGAACGCGCAGGGTAGAGGCAAGGCCGACGACCTGACTCACCTTGACCTCAAAGGAGGGGTGGGCCAAAAGCTCCCGCAGGCGGTTACAGCAGCTGTGGTACCTGTGTCTCATCCACACCTTGTACTTCCGCGTCGCCCCCTGGGACCCTGAGGCAGAGCAGGGTGGTCAGACCACACACACCAGGCTGGACGCAGCTCTCCCCCCTCCGCTCTTTGCGCAGCCCCACCCGGAAGTGAACGGAAACGGGTCACCGTGGCCCCAGACCTGGTGCGGGGTGGGAAACCCTCCTCGCCTCACTTCACCCCAAGACCTACACAACCAGCGGTGGGAACGCGTAACCCCGACTGCCCACGTTAAACAGGATCAGATCCTACAAGTGATCCCAAAAAAACAAACAGGCGTCTGGGTGGCTCAGTCAATTGAGTGCCCAACTCCTGATTTCAGCTCAGGTCGTGATCTCAACATTCATCGGTTCAAACCCCGCGTCCGGCTCTGCACTGATAACGTGGAGCCGGCTTAAAATTCCCTCTCTCCCCCTCTGTATCTCTCTCTCTCTCTCTCAGTCCCTCCCCCGCTCATGCTATCTCTTTCAAAATAAATAAAACAAAACAAAAACCCTGAAAAAGCACAGCACACTCAACCTTTGCTCTAAACAGACCACATACGGACTCTCCCACCCCAACTCTGGGCGCAATGGTCCCTCCCCACAGGGAGCCCCTGCTGTGCCCTTCCCCTGACCCAAGGTAAGGCCGTGTGAGGTCATCCCGTGTTGACAAAGTCTCCCTCCAGCCCTTCCAGAGAGGAGGCCCTGGACCCGGCACGCGCTGCGGGAGGCTCACCTGCCATGACCGTGTCCTCGGAGGGCAGCTGGCCCACAAACAGCTCTCCCCGCTCCAGCAGGGCCCCGAATAGGCGGCTGCACGCGCGCACCGCTTCCTGGGTCTCCTCCGGGTCCTCCGACTGCAGGGACACGGAGGTCGCAGGGGGCCGGCCCTCCCTCCTCACTCAGGGCCGCGACGCTACCCTCCCACCGGACACCCCCTCCCCGACCTGGGAGCCCCGCGAGACGGGAGCGGACGCCCGGGAAAGCCCGGAATCCCGCCGTCGGCCCGCGTGCGCGCCCCCTGCCAGGCCTCCGACCCGGGACCGGCCGCGGCGCCCCGCGCGCCCCCACCTGCAGCACGGCCAGGATGTCGAACACGGCGTTGGCCTCGCGGCGACTCGCCAGCACCGCCTCCAGCAGGCGGCCCAGCGCCCGGCGCGCGCCCCCGGGGCTGGGGTCCCGCTCCATGCCGCCGCCGCCGCCCCACGCGGCACGCACGGACTCTCAAGCCACCGTCCGGCGCGCCCCTGACGTCACCGCCCCGCGCCGAGGCCTCCCGCACGACGTCCCCGCCCCGCGCCTCTGGCGTCATCGCCGCGCGTCTGGCCGAGAGGCGTGCGGCCGGCCGGCATGGCGCTCTTCCACGTCGCGCGGTACGCGGGCCCCGAGGCGGCCGGGCCGGAGGCCGGGGCGGACGGCCGGGCGCGCGCGCTGCTGGAGCGGCTGCAGTGCCGGGCCCGAGAGCGGCAGCGGCGGAAGCAGCCGCAGCAGCAGGAGCCCGCGGGGGCCGCGCAGAACTCGGAGGCGGCGGGGCGGCGGCGGCGGCGGCGGCGGCCGCGCAGAGCGCGGAGGCGCGAGTGCGGCGGGCCGCCGGGGAGCCCGCAGGCGCCGCGGGGGAAGCGGCGGAAAGTGGACGGCGAGGACGCGGACGCAGGTGGGGCCGGGCCGGGCGGGGACGGGGGTCCCGGGTCCGCGGGGGGTGGGGGGCTGACGCGCCGCCCCTGTCCGCTTCTGCCGCGCAGGGAGCGGCGAGGAGGCGCCCGGGGAGAGCAGCGAGAGCGCCCAGGCCGCGGGGCCGCCGGGGGACTCGGGAGAACGGCCTCCCGAAGAGGCCTCGGGACCTCCAGCCCACGCCCTGCTGCTCGGGGGCTTTGAGAGAAGCAGGGCGCCAAAGGTGAGCGGCCCGGGGTGGGAAGGAAAGTCTTCCACGGCTTTGCTGCGGCCCGGAGTCGGGGTCTGGCGGCTGTCGCGGATCCAGCCCGTGTTGGTGGGGTAGCTCCGAGGGTCGCGCCTGTTCAGCAAGCGAACGGCTTGGACTTCAGTCGTCTGTCCTGCAGTTTTCTTCTTGGTGCCTGGAGTTCTACGTCAGCTCAGAATTTTGCTTGTGATTATAATAAAGTTAAGAGTGAAACTTGCAGGTAAACGTTTTAAATGGGCTCCTGGGTTGCATCACAGCAGTGTTTTAAAACATACTCTCTTAGTTGGTGGGCGTATCTAAGAAATAGCTATCTTAGTGCAAGTTTTCAAGAAGCAGCTAGTAGGTTACAGAGCTTTTGGGTGATGGTGATTACCAAGAAGGAAACGGTAGGTTTGCCAGGGTGCGCGGGGGAGCATTTGTGTCAGTGCCAGTGTGGAAGTGCACCTTGACTTGTGATCAGAAGACAGGGGGCAGCCTGGGTAAGGTGGACCTGAGAAAGCAGGGCAAAGGCCCTGAGGCAGCAGTGAGCTGTGGCACGTAAAACGAGGTTTGTATGGTCAAGGCTCAGGCAGCGATAGGAGGTTGGGGGCAGGTGAGTGCGGGTCACGGAGGGCTTTGCAGGCCAGGCTCAGGGTGTGGACGTTACCGCGGGTGTGAGAGGAAGCTCCCCCGGTGACCTTGCTCAGGGGAGAGGTACTTCCTGGTGTGCGTTGCTTAATTCCTTTAGAGGTGGCTTGGGGGTGGGGAGACGCCAGGAGACGCGTTACAAGGCTCGTGGGGCCTGCCTTGCTGTGGCCTCTTCGGTTTGAGTGTCGCGAGTCCTTAGTTTCCACTGGTCTTGTTCCCCTAACCCCTCGGGCCCCGGAGTCTTCGTTTGGCCCCTTTCTCTTTACGGTAGGTCCAGCCTTTCCTGCCCTCGTGGTTGGCTGAGCCAAGCTGTGTCGGAAAGAGCGTCACCGAAGATTCGGTGCCTATCGAGGACATCCCTGCCGTCCATCCTGACATGCAGAAGAAGCTGCGGGCACATGGCATCTCCTCCTACTTTCCAGGTGCTCGGGGTGGGGGGGAGGGGGAGGTGCCTTCAAGAGCCTCCTCGCCCAGAGTCACCAGAGCCGTAGCGGCAAGGCCGTGGCACAGCAGCTGACAACACGGGCCCTGGGCAGGGCCAGCATCAAGCGTGGTCTGGGATTCGGGCATCTTTGGCCGCCCGGGCCTGGCAGTCCCTAGAGGCTCTGGTGTCGTCCTCGAGTGAGAACAGCCCAGCCTGGAAGTCACAGATGGGGGATAAGTCTCCTTTGGGCTTCGGTGCCTTACCGATTCTGGTGGTTCCGGCACAAATGTTCCTGTTGTCCCTCCTTGTCCAGTCCAGGCCGCGGTGATTCCCGCTCTCCTGGAGAGCACAGCTAACGGGTTTCTGGTGGCCAGAGGCGGCTACCGGCCCAGCGACCTTTGCGTGTCTGCCCCAACGGGCAGCGGGAAGACCCTGGCCTTCGTCATCCCCGTGGTACAGGTGAGCGTGAGGACCGCCGTCCTCGGAGGGGGGCTCGGCCGACAGGGAACCGGCTCTGCTGAGGCCGGTGGCTGTCCCCACCCCACCCCACCCCACCCCACAGGCCCTGCTGTGTCGTGCCGTGTGCCAGGTCCGAGCCTTGGTCGTGCTGCCCACCAAGGAGCTGGCCCAGCAGGTATGTGCACCCCACGCCCTGAAGTCAGACTCGGGGTCCTTGTCACTGTGGTGCTCCGTACCAGGTCGGTGACGGCCGCTCCTTCCCCAGGTGAGCAAAGTGTTCAACGTCTACACGGACGCCACTCCTCTGCGTGTCGCCCTGATCACTGGGCAGAAATCGCTGGTCAAGGAGCAGGAGAGTCTTGTCCAGAGGACGTAGGTCTTGATGGGTCGTGGGCCCCTTGGGGAGCAGGGAGCGGCCGCATCGTAGCCGTCCGGCCCCCGTGAGAACAGAAAGCCTGGCTGTCTGCGGGCCTCCCCTGTGTTGGGGGTCGGCGTGGGGGCTTCTGCTGAGCCGCTCTCCGCTCCACAGAGCAGACGGCTTCCGCTGCTTGGCTGACGTGGTGGTGGCCACCCCTGGCCGCCTGGTGGACCACATCGACCAGACCCCGGGGTTCAGCCTCCGGCATCTCCGCTTCCTGGTACGTCGGGCGCCTGGAGGGAGGCCCGGGCTCGGAGCCGACACTGACCTCGGCCGCCAGACTCCAGGCGTCCTGCTTCTCCTAGGTCATCGACGAGGCCGACCGGATGATCGACAGCATGCACCAGTCCTGGCTGCCCCGGGTGGTGGAGGCGGCCTTCCCGAGCGATAGCGCCGAGGACCCCTGTGCTCTGCTCCAGAGGAGGCAGCTCCGGGCCACCACTGCCGCCAGGTACACGCAGCGAACTCTGCCCTGAGCTTGGTGGGGCCACCCTGAGCGTGGGTCCCGTCGCAGTTCCCCTCTGTCTCCCGGACCCGCTCTGCCTTGGCGTGTCCCGGGCGGCCAGGTTCAGCAGGTGTGCCGGCCGGGCCAAGGTCGCCGGCCCACCGCCCGCTCCCCTTCCAGCACCTGCTGCCCTCAGATGCCGCTGCAGAAGCTGCTCTTCTCGGCCACCCTGACACAGAACCCTGAGAAGCTGCAGCAGCTGGGCCTCCACCAGCCCCGGCTCTTCTCCACGGGGCTGGCACGCGGGGGCCCCAAAGACGCAGATGCGGACGGGGACTCGGGCGGGAAGTACACCTTCCCCGCGGGGCTCTCGGTGAGCAGGGCGCACGGGGCGGGGAGGGGGCGCACGACGGTGCTTGGGGCGGGGCCAACCCCGTGCCGTCCCCGCAGCATTGCTACGTCCCCTGCAGCCTCCGCACGAAGCCGCTGGTCATCCTGCACCTGATCCTGGAGATGAACTTTTCCAGGGTCCTCTGCTTTACCAACTCCCGTGAGAACTCACACAGGTGAGGTCCGAGGGGAGCAGAGGGGAGCAGAGGGGAGGCGGGTTCCGGGCCCTGCCCACCTGTCTCCCTCCCGCCTCTCCCGCCCAGGCTCTTCCTGCTAGTCCAGGCTTTCGGAGGTGTGACGGCGGCCGAGTTCTCCTCCCGCTGCGGGCCCGGCCAGAGAAAGGTGGTCTTGAAGCAGTTCGAGCAGGGCAAGATCCGGCTGTGAGTACCCGGAAGGAGGGGAGCGGACGCTCACGGCAGGTCCCGGCCTGGGCCGTCCGGGGCGTACTTCCCCAAAGGAAGCTCCCCTCTGGAGTCGGTGGCGGCGTCCCCCGCAGGGCCGGAGGGAGAGGGGCCCCCGGCCTCGGGCGGGGTCTGAGCCCCTCGCGCTTCCCAGCCTCATCAGCACAGACGCCACGGCTCGAGGCATCGACGTGCAGGGTGTGCAGCTGGTCGTCAACTACGACGCCCCCCAGTACCTGCGGACCTACGTGCACCGGTGAGGCCTGTCCCGTGGCCTTGGAGGGAAGGGCCCCGGAGAGAAGCCACCGTCCCGGGGCACCGCTGGGGGCCAGCACTCGAGGTGGTCGTGCTCGGTTTCAGGGTCGGGAGAACCGCCCGCGCGGGAAGAACCGGACAGGCCTTCACGCTGCTGCTCAAGGTGCAGGTGAGTCTGCGGGGCGCTTGCCGGGGGATGGGTGGGGGGGGGCTCGGCCGGTGGCCGAGGGGAGGCTGAGACCCCTTCCCGTCGTTGGCCTGCAGGAGAGGAGGTTCCTCCGGATGCTGGCCGAGGCGGGGGCACCGGAGCTGGCGCGGCACGACATCCCCGGCGAGCTCCTGAGGCCGCTGGTCCCTCGCTACGAGGAGGCCTTGTCCCAGCTGGAGCAGGCCGTCAAGGTGAGGGGCCGTGGCGTTCTCGCGACACGCATCTGACAGCGTGTGCGAGAGCGGGGGAGGGAGCGGGTCCAGAACCGCACTTCCTGAGCAAGCATCCGGAGGTGCTGCGTCTCAGGGTTGGGGCGCCAGGGCAGGGCCGTGGACGGGGGCGGGGGGCCGACACCGTGCGAGTCTCTACCTCTCTCCTCCACAGGAAGAGCGAAGACAGAAGGCGGCCTAGACGCGCTCAGAGGTTGCTGCAGAGCAGCCCCTTCCCACCCTGTGCCACCTGCTGGGCTTAGCCACCTCTTTTCTGGAAAATCCTGAGCGCCGCCTGCCGCGTATGTGAACAGAAGACAGGTTTCTCGGATTTCCATGGAAGCGACCGGCCGAGAGGGCGCTTGTCCCCCCGCCCGCTGCCGCCTTGTGCCCGGCCCCAGGACAGTCCCTGCAGCAGGCCTGGCTCCGGGCCCAGGGTGAGGGTCTGGGGGAGGCTCGGTGGCCTCTGCACGGTGCTCTCTGGAAGCAGGGCTTAGTAGGACCGTTCCCGCGGTCCAGAGCTGGCAGGGCGGCCTCGGGTCTAGCCTCGAGCCACTTGGGTCCCCACGGTGCCCGCCATCCCGCGTCACACAGGTTGCCCTGCGTCCCGCACTGGCACCTGGCTCGGGGGCTGGCTGGCGTGTGACGTCTCCTGGCGCCGTCCCAGCGTGGCGTGCCTGCATCCCCGTGGCGTCGGCGTGGACCAGACCACACGCGCTTTCCCGTCAGTCACCACGCGGGAGTGGGGTAAGCCCGTCGCGCCACGACGTTCTGTTGCTTCAGAAGCGCTGACCCGCTGCTGTGCCAAGGGTTTGTTTCCACGGTTCGTTTGCCGAAATTAAAACAACCTTACAAACCAGGGTCGGGCCGTAGTCCTTTGTTCTGAAGGAATCAGCAGGGTAACCGGAGCACAGGCTGGGCTGCGTGGCTGCCCACGGGGGGGCGTGTGGCAGGGGTAGGAAGCACTCAAGCTGGGAATCTCCAGCTAAACGCGTCGTACCCCTTAGAGACAAAAACCAGCGTCCTCCGCGCAGAACCAGCTTACGCGTCTGTACGTGCTGCACAACGGCACCCCCAGCACGAGCCAGAGATGCCAGAGACGCCAGGGCGTAGGTGCTCAGGGCCAGGAGGGGCCTGTGAGCCCCGTGTGTTCTCACTCTGCGCCAGGGACCCGCTGAGCCGGCTGAGGCCTCGCCCACGGCCGGAGCCGGATGGCGCTCGACATCCACCCTGGGGCACCGCCACCACGGGCACCGGAACCGCCTGCGTGGCGGCGAGACCGATGGTCCGAATCACCTGACGGCTCTCGCTTCCCCGAGGACGGACGGGTGAGCCGCCCGTGGGCCGGAGCCAGCCTCGCCGATGGGGGCTTCTTCCTGGGCCTCCTCGTGGACAGACCCCTGACTCCAGGGAAACGAGGCCAGGCTGGCTCAGGAGACCTCTCCCCGGGGGCTCGTCTCCCACCCGCAGGGTGTCTCTTCCTTCACGCAGTGAGGCTCGCGCCCGCTGCCCGATTTCACGTTCGTCTGTACCTAATAGTGGGTGGACCGGGCACTAGGGAAGGGACGTAAGTCATGCTCTTGGCTCGGGAGACGCAGACGTGGCCAACAGATGACGCTTGGGCACGGACGGGGCTCCGCACGAACCGCCACCTCCCATCAGAACTCGGGAAGGAGGCTGTCACCGGATCCTCAACCATTTTGTGTGGTTGCGTCGTCGATTTTGGAGACAGCACGAGTGGGGGAGGGGCAGAGAGGGAGGGGGGGAAAAGAGAGAATCCCAAGCAGGCTCCACGCTGTCAGCACAGAGCCCAACACGGGGCCCAAACCCACGAACCACGAGATCGTGCCCTAAGCCGAAACCAAGAGTCAGGCGCTTAACCGACTGAGCCCTCCAGGCACCTGTTTCGCTGTTTTAAATGACCCACTGACTGAACGATAAAAATCACTTCATCCTCGAGTGCAATCCTAACGTACAGTATTTAAGGGTAAGGAGTGTGAGTGGATACATTCCCACTCTGCAAACGGAGGACCAGAGGGGCCACGTCGCGCTGGTCCAGCGGGTGTTTTTGAGCCTCACTGGGTCCTCAGTGTGGCGTCCTCCCCCAAGGCCTCTGATGGGGGCGGGGGGAGATGCCGTTCTGACCCACGGCCACGTTTCTGGGTCAGAAGCTTTTCGATCTCTGTGAAATAAGTGGTTGTGTGATCTCAAGACGCGATGAGTTTCACTGTGATTAATCTGGGACCTGTTACTTTCCCGGTAATAAGACGAAGATTTGTGCATTTCTCTGTCTTTAGCCACGCGTGCTCTAAGAAGAGGTATGCTTCCGTCGGTCACGGCACACAAGGGGCCACGGACACCGAGTGACCAGCAGGAAGTGTGGATGTGGCTCTCAGCTGTCGCTTCCCCGTGGACTTGCACACGGTGCCCCGTGTAACCGCCGCTTCTCTCTACGTTCGCGGCCCCTGACACAGACCCACGTCCCTGTCCCAGGCCAGAAAGCTCCACCCGTGTCTGCACGGGACGTCCCCGCGCCTTTAGAAGGCCACATGTCTGGCTATCAGACTTCCCCGGGAAACGCTGTACCTGCACCTGTGACAGCCGCAGTCGGGTGCGCGTAGATGCCGCGTGCGGGTGGCAGGTGACCGCACCCTGACTGGGCGGGCCACACAGCCAGTGGGCGAGGTGCAGCCACAGCGAGGTATTTAGGGGCGGGGACAAGGCACATAGATACCAGCCCAGCGTGAGCGACCTGGTGGCCATAGGTGACCTGAAGTCTCCTCGAGACCTGCGGCTGAGTAGTGACGAGTTTGTGGCAAGTTCTCCCCGTGGGCTGCCTCCGCCAGGAAGCCTGAAGGGCCTGGAGGCCCCAGCGTAAGCCCGTGCGCCGTGGTCCGCGGTCCGGGAGCGTGTCGGCAGGTGCCTGGGTCCGGCAGACACTGCTGGCCGGGCAGGACACGAGGCGCCTTGCTCAGGCCTCCCCCTCCCACGGGACGTCCCCGAGGGCCCACGCTTCTCCGTCCCAGGGACCTTGCTGTTGTGAAAGGCTAAGGATCCGCACCGGGTTTGCGGCTTCGGGGGCTGCTGGTGATGCCGGGGGCCCAGCGCCCGGGAGACCAGCTCCGTCCACCAGCCCCGGGCGTCTCCGGGGCTCCGATGGGTCTGGACGCCAGGGTGAAGGCCCCCGGACGCTGCACGCTGGGGACCGGGCGCCCAGAGAAGCTCCGCCTTGACCGCGGGCGGACGTCAGGCTCCGGAGCCCCGGCTCAGCCTCTGCCCCGAGCACGCCCTGCACGTCTGCTTCGGGAGCAAATAACCTACAGGAGACACTTGACACCGAAGAGGAGAGACCTCCCTACCTTCCGGCGCCTCCAAAGCCTGCAGCCTTGCACGACCCAACGCACGAGACAAACGTGATTTTCGGGAACGTCCTCGGCCACGACTCGGCACTCCTGATGCAGCAGGAAGTACACGCGGCCCCGCGGCCCGGCCCGGTCCCGGGGCGCTCTCCTCTCCGCAGGTCGTGGGGCCCGGGCGGCGTGCCTCTGAGAGGTTTGTACCCTCTGCGTGGACACTGTGACACGGGAGCCGTGTTCCAGCCCCGTGCGACTGTCCCAGGGACCTGCTCTGAGCAGCGGCAGCCGTGATGCTGCAGACGGAGGCCGAATGCTCGCGGAATCCTCCAGAAGCCTGTCTGCTCACACCCCCAGCACACGCACCTCCGTTCGCCCCAGGGTCTCTGCACCAGTCGTTCGCGTCACAAATGCTGCCGGACCTTCTTAAACGTTGCGTCTTTAAATAATTTTCTTTGGGTCTACCCAGATCTGTTACCTAAAGCTCACGTGTGGTTCATTCACTGTCTTGTACCTTCCTTAACCCCGAACGTATGAAAAATCTCCTGTTAAGTGTTTTCTCAGATTTGTTCCTTCAGTTGAACTTTAAAGCCCTTTAATAAAGCATGTCTGTCTGGCTGCTGCAAATTCCGCTCTTTATTTAAGTCCACGAGGCACACGCGCGTCCGGCCTCCCAGCCCCGGGGCACGTTCCCATCCAGTCTCGAACAATCCTAGAGGAACCGCACAACCCGGACGCAGCCTTGGCTCCACAGCAGGACTGGCCCGAGGTCCACCCTGTGTGACTGAGTCCACGTTCAAGATGCTTTCTCCGGCAGGTTCTCTCAGGAGGCGCCGCGACGGGTCTCATCATCGTTTCGTGCCTCCTTCCGATGAGTTTGCCTTGGCTTCACTACCAAAATGTCATTTCGTGAATAGTCTCCTGGAACACCCCGGAAGGATTCACTAAGAATTGAATACAAACTACACGCCCGACCTTCACAAAGGGGATTTGTTTGCACTGGAATAGTCTTCTAATGCGTTTTCAATTTCTGCTTAAGATTACAAATTCTCAGGACAGATGTAAGCCAATTTCTGGATAACTAGCTGCTATAAGAGGCTCCCGAGAAACCCCAAAACCCTAATGAAAAGCAGGACGCTCCCAGACCGCAGACTTCACACCCTGTGTGGCGTCACCTGCACGTCATGATGACCGTCAGCCCTAACCTTCCTACGCTCTGTGCTTGCTGTCGCTGACCAGACACAGGCGAGCCTCACGATCGGGGAGCCCGCCCCCCACCGTGTGCCGTGGACCTTGGGGGAGAGGGGGGTGCCTCCCAGGGCCAGCCTGTGCTGTTGTCGGTCCCTGCCCCGCAGGCACTGCCAGCCACTTCCCTCGCGCTTGCTGAAGGGGTGCCACACCCCTGTCCCCGCGGGCAGAGGAGGGAGAGCGACCGTCGGTCAGCAAGAACACTCGGGACCCCGTGACACCACCAGCCAGGAGCGCCACACCCAGCCACAGCGCACGTGGAGCCCTCGCTGAGGCAGACTACAGTCCCAGCCGTCAAAGGAACTTTAAAAATTGAAATCATACGAAGTATGTTTTGATCATGAGTAGGTTTTAGCATTTGAATATTTGAAAGTAAGTATTAAACTCTTTAAAGCACAGAAAACCTTTGACAAAAATTAACGTATTGGAAATATGTGTCTCTACACAAAGAGATCGTATCTACAATATCACCATAGATGTAGGGACAAGGTCGTACTTCAGCGACATCGAGAAACAAATCTTCTCAGGAGGTAAAATCCCAGATTACTCAAGGCACGTGTTCTCATAGTGAAATCTTAGCAAAAGAGATCTACTCAGCAGTATCCCAAAGCTGATAAAAACAGTCGTATCACACCTATGTAACGCCAGCGAGACAGCATCCCTCCAGAGTGTAACATCTTTTCTTCTAGCTTTGTTTACAATGTTACAAACATAGTGTGCAGATACTTAAAACAGTGTCAGTGTATGAGAGGGCACATAAATGCACGCAGAGAGCGCAGTGTTCAGTGTAGAGTCCCGCGAGCACACACTCACAGAGCTCCCTCTCCGCCGATAGCAAATAAGGTCGCGGTTGGGCGTCCGACTTCAGCTCGGGTCGTGGTCTCATGGTTCGTGAGTTCGAGCCCCGCCTTGGGCTCTGTGCCGACCTGTGCAGAGCCTGCTTGGGATTCTCTATCTGCCCCTCCCCCTACTAGTGTCCTCTCTCTATCTCAAAATAAATAAAGTTAAAAAGAAAAAAGAAGGTCGTTCTATATCCTGAGATGCACTGGAGGGAGGGCGCACACCCTGACTGCGGTGATATTTTGGTTTGTTCATTTATTTTAATGTTTACTTTTAGGAGAGAGTGTGAGCAGGGGAGGGCAGAGCGAGAGAGAGACACAGAATCGGAAGCAGGCTCCAGGCTCGGAGCTGTCAGCACAGAGCCCGACGCGGGGCTCGAACCCACGAACCGCGAGATCATGACCTGAGATGTTCAGAGGTTAACCCACTGAGCCCCCCCAGGCGCCCTGATGCTTAGGTGTAAATGCCAGCTTCTCCTCCAACTCTCCGCATGACCCGGGATAAATCACTTAAAAACTGAGTGCAGTTTTCACTTTGTTTGATTAGAGGATCAGAAGGACAACCTTGACGTTATTTCGAAATCTCCGAGATTCTAACCCCCCAGCTTCTATTTCCTGACTGAGTGCACTTGGCGATCCCCTGTGTCTGGACTTGCACAGCCGCGGCCGGGCTCTCTCTGTGTCCCCAGGACAGGCGCCCCGCGCTCCTCGTACGGGATGCGGTGTGTGCATTTGTGCTGGCTCCCCGGCCAGCGGGGTGCCCCCACCTGCCCCACACCAAGTGCTCCGGCCCCAGCGACTGTCCTCGCCAGACTCACCTCTGCAATTGGGACTTATTCTGAACATGGGGCACATTAAGGAACTAACTCCTCGAAGGTAAAGCTAAGCACATCTTTTCTGTCCAAGTAGCAAAGAATCATCACGAGCCCCTGAAGCCTCTGCGCCCCTCCCTACCTCACCCCTGCTCCCAGGCTTAAACGTGACCACAAGTGCCATAGGGCAGAGCACCGAGCAGAAATACGGAGCAGAGAGGAGGCAGCAGGGAGAAGGGAACAGGGGCCGGGGAGCCAAGCCCGGAGGGGCTGGAGAGACAGGAGAGAGGGGCGTCTGGAGTCACCTCCTTGCCTTTGGACCTGAGCTGGCTGGTGACCACCAGCTAGGTGCACAGGTCGACTTTTCAGAAGATCTCTTCTGCCCCAGTCGGCCAGAGTGAAGAAATGCAAACATTTCCAGACCTCTCCAAACAGCTTCATCAAACTGCCCGGCCCGCTGCGAGCCTTCTCCTACAGCTTTATCTGCTCTGTAGTTTTGTCCTGGGAGCGTCTGGGGGCCGGGCCACCGCGGTGGCGTCCTGAGCTCTGGGGACCGAGGCTGCCCGTCCGCACGGGGAGCTGAGCGTGGACGAGACAAAGTGGCCAGCGGGGGCCGCGTCCAGGAAGTAGCCGGTTTGCTCACGACATCAGCCAACTCTGCTGCTCGGACAGCTCACTGTGCTTCCTGTTCTGCTAGAAGCTTCCACCAAAGGCTGCCCCGTGGCCCTAAACATTTGAGTGCTTGATGACGAAAACTTTCACCAATGAGATCTACCCTGGAAGGCACACGGATCTTCAGCACAAGCAGGGGGCAGTGTGGCCCGATGGCGGGGGCGGGGCGGTGACGACCGGCTCTGTATGCGCCACTGGGGCCCGGGGCCAGGTCTGTCCTCCACGTTGGGGCCACAGCGGCGTTCTGCACCAGAGGCCCTGTGGACGGGTCGTGCTGCTGCTGGCTGTCCTGTCCGGCACATCCGTCCTGGAGCTGCAGCCACAGGGCCGGGCCGTGAGCACCGGGTGACATGAGCCATCACAGGAAACACGCCGTGTGACCCCACCTTTACGAGGTGTCCGGGGTCACCCGCTTCACAGAGACAGGAAGTGGGAATGTGGGCACCAGGGACTGGAGGGGGCAGGGGTGCTCAGTGGGGACAGGGCTCCAGTGTGGGAGACGGAACGTTCCGGAGACGGAACGTTCCGGAGACGGGTGGCGGGGACGGCTGCACAACAGTGTGGGTGTGCTTCCTGCCCGAGCTGTGCACTTGAAACCGGTAAAGAAAAAAATTTGAATTCTTCTATGACACGATCACATATTTTTAAAAAAGTCATTTCTGCAGCGCTTGTTCCAATTCCAAAAGCTCTCAAAGTAGCCAATTTAAAAGATTTTATTTTACCTTCACAACAACAACAGGTAATTTCTAGAAGCGGGGTGCCTAACCTCTGCCCGTGGCCGACCGTGGGGTCTGCCCCACAGCTCTGCCGTCCCCCCAGCCCGCTCCCTGCCTCCCACATCAGTGTGTCACCGTCCCCAGGGCAGCCTCCTCGCGCTCAGTGACCCCCCCCCCCCCCCCCCCCCCCCTGTTCTCTCCCCCCCCCCGCCCCCCCCCGCCCGCGGACCCCCCCCCCCCCCCCACACGCATCTCTGTTCTCTGCCACCACGCGGCCCTCCCGTCCAGGCGGCCAAACCATCCACAGCTCCCGTGTGTCTTCCCCGCTGCGCCTCTGTGGACGGGCACTGATCCCGGAAGGCGCCCCCAGCCTCCCGGGGGACCTGGCTCACACACCGGCCAGCGGCTTGCTGGGCAACGCCAGGGCTGAGCTGAGCGCCCGACCGACCTCACGGCCCCCAACCCGCAAAGCAAACTCCGGAAGCGGTGTGCCCACAGCCAGAGCGGAGGGTTCTGGAGCCGCACCCCTACCTCACAGCACACTGACACCACGTGAACTGTGGAAACAGCATTAGAAACATCGTTCTAGAGAAAATAAGAATGCTTCCACGTGGAGAGAGGTAGGAAAGTACACGAGGATTCTCGTCAGTCTGGCTTTTAACCGACCGCAGGATACACTCTAAGCACGAGCATCACGAGCCGGCACACGTGGCCCAGGAAACAAACGAGGCACAAAGGCACCACTGCCAAAACCCAGTTCGCGTCTGGCAGAGTCTGGAGCAGCCCCAGTCCCGCCGCCTGCCGGGGGCCGTCAGCACCAGCCTCGGGGAGCAGCTCCGGAAGTGCCCCAGCGCTGGAGGCCCGTCCCCAGGTGGCTGGCCACCTGCCGTGGTCTCAGGAGGCTCTGTGTCACCCGTGCCAATCACAGCACAAGACGGCCGGCCAGGCTCCGGCTTCGATGCTCACGCTGTCGTCAGAAGCGCGGGCTGCTGTGATGACAGAGCGGTGGCCGGGCGGGGAGCCCATGCCCGTCTAGACGACAGCCCCTGGGAGGAGCCTCCGTTAGAGCAGACCTGCCGTGGCCTGGGTGCCTGTCGCGGAACGGTCCGACTCCCCAGCCCGCGGGTATGACAGGGGAGCGGGAGTCGGCCGCAGGTTTGCTCGGTGGGTGCGCTGACCGACGCAGAGCTGGGCGCCAGTGCCCGGGCCCCCCCGGCCGGCCCAGGTCGTGCCACTCTGCGTGCTCGTGTGGCCTTCCAGAAAACGTGTTCATCGCGTCTGTCGCTGCAGCGCACCCACGGGCCGAAGTGATCAGGATGGTGTTAAACCGACGCCCTGTCAGTAAGAACGAACAGGTTCCGATTATCCCCGAAACAGGGCGCCCTGGCCCCAGCCCGCAGGAGTCACCTGTCCACACCTGATGAACTGAAGAGGAGAAAAGGCCCGTCTGCTTCCTGCGGGTGAGCCGGGGCACCCCTGTTAGCACCGGGGGGGAGTCGCACGCCCAGGTCCTGGGGCCCCTGGGTGTGCGGTTACAAGACCGTTCAAGGGGAACGTGTGCTGACACATTTCATACGGACTCCCAGGGACCTCTGCCTACGGTCACGTCCACGTCTGTGACAAAGAACCAGACTTCGCAGCTTGGACCTACCAGCCGATGGAGTACAAATTCCAGAAAAACTCCACATTAGCTTCTGAACTTGCCAAAAAGGACAAAAAACTCTTATCGTTGGTTTTGTGACTGTTGATCGTTTGCTGAAGACCGACGCACCGGGCGAGGCTTTAGAAGCAGCGTCTGCGCAAGAACCGTCGCTATCCGCCAACAAGTGTGAGGGTAAAACGTCAAAAATACTGATG
Source organism: Panthera uncia (assembly GCF_023721935.1). Taxonomy (NCBI): domain Eukaryota; kingdom Metazoa; phylum Chordata; class Mammalia; order Carnivora; family Felidae; genus Panthera; species Panthera uncia. Next base: position 4,413,445 of record NW_026057587.1, on the reverse strand, counting down.
TTGGGGCGCCTGGGGCTTCGGTCGGTTGAGCACTGACTTCGGCTCGGGTCGTGATCTCGTGGTTCACGAGTTCAAGCCCCACGTTGGGCTCTGTGCTGACGGCTCGGAGCCTGAAACCTGCTCCGGACTCTGGGTCTCCCTCTCTCTCTGCCCCTCCCCCGCTCACGCTGTCAAAAATAAACATTTTTTTTGTAATTAAAAAAAAAAATTTTTTTTTGTAAAACCACAAAACCTGATGTCAACACCGAGTCTGGTGCTTAGAAAAGCAGTCAGAGTAAAACACAAGAGCATCACAAATGTTTTGGAAACAAATAAAGCTCCAGTTTTTCGCACACGGTCATCCAACATCTGAAAAGACAGGGCAGAGGGTCTGAAGGCAGAGACGAGCCCTTTCTCGCGCACAGACAACTTGGCGATTCGTGAATAGCAGAAGAAAAGTCCACAGAAAGTGAGGGATCTGGGTTTTATAACCCCCCCGCCCGTGGCCCCTGCGGTCCCCGGCCGAGTCCTGGGTTGAACACAAACCCACTGCGGAGGGTCTCCCGACAGGGGGGAAGCTGCACAAAGCTGCCAGGCGCTGAGAGCCCTGTTGTTGTGCAAGGAAAACACCCTGTTGGGAGCCGTGCGTACGGTGCTCAGGACTGAGCCTCTGTGACCGGACTCTGGAAAGAGGTGAGACACAGAGATACAAGGAGAGGCGGGTCGACAGGCAGGATGGGGATGCCTGATAGATGATGGACAGATGGATTACTTGTATCTAAGGGGGGGGGGG